>NW_020447664.1:750855-791866 GCF_003343035.1 Apteryx rowi
AAAAAGAAAGAAAAAAAAAGGAAGTTTTCTGCAGTGCTTTATGGAAAACTGGATCAGATACACTTCACATTGGAAGAGACTTTTGTGGGACTGCAAAAAAAAAAAGTTGGACAGGGACTGTAATTTGGGAATTTCTTAAGCCAGCTTTACCACTGAGACAAGAGCACACGGAACCACAGCCTTACTGTCCCTTGCTAATTCTTTTCTAGTTCACATGAGTTCAAGCCAAGAACAAAAAAAATAAAATAAGCCTGGATCAAGCTCTAAACTCAAGAAAAGCAGTTTCTGAAGAGCAGTTCTGCAACATGCTGCCAACTGCCTGCAGTTCTCAAACATTCAGGATGAAAATCCTAGCTTTTTTGCAGATTTGGCTAATACACAGTTTCACTCTGGTTTATATACTTAAAGGCATTCCCACACAGTTACATTCTAGCCTTTATATCCAAAGGCATTCCCGCACAGTCGCATTTTGACTTCTGTGTGTTCTCTAGCATCAGACCATGAACGATTTCAGGCAAAGTTAATTCCTCTTTTCTGTTTTGTCTGTAAGTGATTAATTTCCATTTAAATCTCTCAAGTTAAAACTTGCTTCCAAGAGTATTAAAGAAGGAAAAAAAAAATACACAAAAGGAGGAAAGGATAAACATCTCAATATTTAGACCACTATTTTGTATTAGTTTGTTTATAAACACAATGCAACTGATTTTTATTTGTTCCTTTGGCATTAACATGAAAAGCATGATTAAGTAGTTTGTTTAAAGTACTGCAGCTATATCTGATAAGTACATTTAAAAAAATAATTTTTGTTAACTAGCAAGGAGTTCTAGCTCCAAAGGGTTTTATGAGCTTAAAAAAAAAAAATCTAAACCAGATACAAGATGGAGAAGAGAGATAAAGCCAGCAGAGCAAGCAGGCAGAGTGAAGACAACATACTTCCTCAATAATTAAAGTTGTTGGGGGGGGGGAGGGGGAGGCAGCAGAGAATACACTAAACTGAGAGAAAAGTGAGAAGAGAACAGAAGACTGAAAAGATAAAGGACAGCTCAAGAAAGAAGCATAGAGCAAAGCAGAGAAGGACATCGTGGAAGAAAGGAAACTGGAATAAACACCACCACCATCCCCCCCCAGCCTGGCTCAGAGCAGAAGACCTTCGAGCAAGCAAGTCCCAGCTCCAGCAGGCTCCTCGGTTCTGCACCCCACGATGACCACGATGGCCCTGACGGAGGGAAGGCACATCCGGGCCCTGCAGCAGGCTATGGGCAAAGGGCTACTAGGTTCCAAACCAAACCCCATTTCGACTCCTTATTTCTTCGTGTAGAATGGGCTGGTTTCACTACTCCCATCACTTACAGACTAGTAAAAGAGTTATTTTCACACGCACGTGGTCACAGTAACAGACCCACTCTGGATTATTTGTGTAAGAACAACGGAGAGGATGCCCTGGCAGGACCAGAATACAGAGAGAGAAATCTAATAATGTAGTAACACAGAAGTGTCCATCTATTCAGAAATAGTTTTCATACTAGGTCAGGCAACACACTAGGAACAGCTGATCTAAGCTGTGTTGTATTAATGCTATTCTTGTTTTTCCTTTATTTAATAGCTTTTTGAAGCCATTAAATATAAAGGTGCATTCTTCTCTAAAACATCTGTGTCAGGGATTACTTAAAGTTCACAGAAAATTATCATGATTCTGAGTGAATCCCATGTCCTCCGCCAAGACAAAAAAACTCCAACTATAAACACAGGAAGGGGTCATAAAACACTGAGAACCAAGTGCCAGATCTGACATGTACCAAGACCGTTGCTCCTTAGCGAACTGCAAGCTGGGAATAGGCTTTGCGTCAGGGCAATCTTAGCCAAAAGGATCCGACATTAGGAATAAGACTCAGCCCTTCAAATCTGCCTCAGTATGTGAATCAAAGTCAAACATCTGGGACTTCCTGAGCTGTTCAAACCCTAGATGGCAAAGCATAAAACCAGAACAGCTGCTTAAGGGTGGAGGACAGCTTTTAAAAATGAGTGGTCTCCTATGTTCTTCATGCTCTGTAATGAGGACTCTCAGGAATGTGTTCCTCTCCTGCTGTTTCCTCTCTCCTCTGTTCTCCTCCTCCCAAAGCACTGCTCAGATCACTAGAATACAGCTTCCCATGCAGCCACAGCTACGGCACAAGGAGAATATAGGAGAGGATAGAAGAAAACTCAAGACCTGACTTAACCTTTTTTTCCTCCCYTCTTTTCTTTTCCACCTTCTTTTCCTTCTTTTTTCCTCTCTCTTTTTTACTGCCCCCCACATGAGGGTAATGTGACCAGTTACCTAACCCAGCACATGAGGAAGGAAAGCTGAACTCTCTGGTGCGCATCATGGCTCCTATTCCTAAGTGACCAAGGAAAGACCTGCTTCCAGGTTAAGGTATTAGAGGACTCCATGAATCCCCTAACCAAAGATCACAATTAAACTCTGTTCTAGGAAGATAATCAGTCACTCCTAGGCCTTGAAATACAGGCAAATGCTAGGGAAATAACTTCATCTGGACTAGATCATCACGCAGACCTGCCCATGACTCCAAACACGCTATGGTCATAGACAAGTGTCTGTTTGGCCTCCATCACTCCTGTTTACTCTTACAAAGTAAGAGTCAGCAATGGTCGCTGCTTTTAAAGACAACTATTCTTCAAGTGATAGCTAACTGGCCACTGAATCCACATCCTGYCTACAGTCGTTCATCTCACACATTTGTTCTATCTTGTATTTTTAATCTGCATTCCGAACAGTAAGGAGGCTGGAATCATCTGTCACTATAAACAAGATGCTGAACAAACACAATGAATCAGAGCAAAGGTGTGATGGATAATTAATGCCTAATTACTGTTAATTCTTGAATGAATATATTCCAATATTAAATATACACGGGTATATCTCAGAAAGAGGAAATAAAACCCACCAATAAAAAAGCAATGGGAAATACTTTAATTAAGAAAAGTTTAAAACCTAAATCTCAAGATTCACCTCCTGAATATACTTTCAGGAGAGTACAGACAAGTACATAAAATTAAATGCTACACAARCTGGTATTTCTGAATACCTTCATGTATTTTTTGAGTTTGTAAAATGGAATTAACTGATTCTCATCATCACAATTCCAAATCATAGTACTGCTAAAGTGATCTCTTCAAACACTGGAAAACGAAATCTCCTACCTGAACATATTCAGTACAGAATATGTCCCTAAATGCATGACTTTGAAAGGATACGTGGGCTGCGGTAAAGTCAATATCCATACAGTTCAATAGCACAAAACTGACATTAAGACTAGCCACAAATTATCAACAACTAATTCAAAGTATTTTTGAGTACACATAATCAAGTATCACTATATTCACATTTTCTTTCGTTTACTGCAGTAAAATTGCAGGAGACCGGCTGTCTATGAGAGGAGTCAATAAAGGAGCATTAGCATGCCCCACTGCCAAGAAAGAACAATTCAGCTTTGGAGAGAGAGAACATTTAACAAGAATCAACAAGCAAATTGTAGTGAGATTAACTCCCTTTTGTCCTCTTCATCTGTATTTCATTTTAATTTATAAGGACCTTAGGAAAATTGAAAGGCACACAGAAACAGATGTATATAGCTTGCTCATTACAAAGGCTAAAACTGGAGAAAGCTGGTTCATAACTAGCTAAAGTAAAAGCAATTGATCATTTCAACTTTCATTTTAAATCCAAACCAAGTACAGACACTACTCGGGATCAGCAGTGAGCAATCTGCAGATCCCACAATAGCATCACTATTCTAGATGTATGTAAAAGTCAAGCTACACCAAAATTACCGAGCATTATCAAATTACCATGTTATAGCTTTATACGATACCAGACTGTTTCAACCTGTGCCACCCAGATCTTCAATGCCCTGGGAGATTCAGATGAAAATGCCAGCAAGATATTATGAACCCTATTCCYTCCCATCCTGATTTTCAGACTGGAACTAAAAACAGCAGTGGAGTTGCTTACGGACCACTCCTCCCAGTGATCACATCCAGCATTCTTAATGACAGAGGAAAACAGGAGTAAATAAATCAGTAAGTTTCTTATAATGACAAGAGACACTTCAAGCTGAGTAATTTGTAACATCTTATAGAAGATTAAGAAAAAAAAAAATCCTGAATGTGAAAAACTAGAACTAGGATGAGATAAAGAGGGCAAGACAAGGCTATGCACTTGACAATTTACAGGAGTGCTGCCTTCTCTACAGCAGATGCCACCAGGTGAGAGGCAGCAGAAAGAGCAGTCACTACGCAGAGGATCTACTGCAAGCTGCAAAGGCAAACTCAATCCCAGATATATCATGCCAGATACTATACTTGCTCACATCACCTGCCTGCTGCATAGCAGCTGCACTTTGGAGTCATACCCCAGAYAGTAAGCAGTTGCTTGCAGATTGTTTTAGAAATAGTCACGCAATTGCTACACAGTAATTGCTGAGGGTAAAACTGAGGGGAAGGAGGAAATGAGGGAGGGAGAAAGCCACTACCAAGGCCACTGTACAAAGAAATCCAATGTTGATAGCAAAGACCTCTAAAGACAAATCTATTGTGAAGGTCACAGAAAAAGACAAAACAGCTATACTGTACCAGGCGAGTAAACAATTAGTTCAACAAGAGACATGTTTCAAACCCCCCAAAACCCCGAGAAGCAAACTACATTCCATCTATGAGAAGTGGTAGCATAACACAGCTCATGCAAAAACACTAGAAAGGGAATCATTTAATGATACTATTCCATTCAAAACAGGTCGTAACTGCTCCTTAGCAATACCCCTGCTCCTCCCCACTCTACAGGAGGTTTTGAGCATTTCTAGAACCAAGGGTCTCATGTCTCACCATCTGCTCCCTAGCCAGCATTCCAGGTATGAAACCTAAGCTTTTTTCGTTTACATAAGAATTCAGGTCCAGGGTAAGAAATATTATTATTGGTGACTGAACTCGCAATCTGAAGAGGCAGTAGGGATCATTACAAAAGCCCCTTTTCACAATTCTCTCAAAGTCTTTTATGTAAGAAGGATAAACCAGATTTTACATCTGCCTCTGGCCTCATCCTGTTCTGCAACAAAACTTATCACCATCATCATGCTTGCTATCTAGCCTCACCTAAAAGATCTCTTGTTTCAGATGAGAAGTAGGAATGTTACACGTGCCTGACTCACCTATCACATCCCCAGATACGATGCCAGCCTATTATATTGCCTAGCAGCACCGGAGGCATACAGTATACTACCTTGATCTTTGTCAATATAAATAAAAATACCATACCATACTTTGGAACGGAAGGGACCTTTGGAGGTCTTTAACAACTCCCTATTCAAAGGAGGGCTTAGCTCAGGTTGCTCAGAGCTTTGTCAAGTCAAGCTCTGAAATGGCCGCGGATGGAGGTGGTAACCTTTCTGGAGAATCCATTCCAGTTCTTAACCCTCAATACTCGCAAACTCCCTTGCCGCAGCTTTCACCCCCCTCCTCTCTCCTGCCGTGCACAAAAAGTTTGGCTCTGTCTTCTCTGCAACTTCCAACTAGATAGTTAAAGACAGCAGTTAGATTCTCCATTAGCCGTCTCCAACTGAATCCACAGCCCTCATCCTTCAGTATCATCTACTACAACCCCCACCCGTTCCAGCTGCCTTCCACTGCACATGCTTCATCTTGGCAACATCTTTCTTGTACTGGCGAGGCCCAGAACTAGTCAAAGTATCCCAGCCTTAGCCTCACGAGTGCTAAGTAGAGGGGAAGAATCTTTGCCAGCTGTGCTCTTGCTAACGCAGCCTGATACACAGTTAGCTTTCACTGCCACGTGGGCACTCCGCTGACCGATGGCCCATTTGTTGCTCACCAGGACCAAGGCTCTTCTCACCTGCTAACCTGCTCCCCAGGCAGCCAGTCCCTGATRGCTGTTCCATCCTAGACGCAAGTCTCCACATTTGTCTTGAATGAATTTCATGTGATTCCTGTCAGCCCATTCCTGTATCCTCCAGCTTGTTGAGGTCCCTCCGAATGGCAGTCCTACCCTCCAGCATATCAACTGTTCCCTCCAATTGTTGCCTACTTCATTTGATTTCTTCCACCTATTAATTACAGTTAGATATAAAAAGYTATCTAGAGGAATCTTAACGAGGGATACATTTGGGATATGTGTAACGGTACTGAACAACCACAAATAAAAAAAAGCATGACATACTGTGCAACAAAGGAGTTATGCATTGGGCAATGCGACCTAACAACCCCGGGTAACAGCAGGGATGCTTACAAGAAGAGCTTTATAACTTATCTGAGATGAGCCACAACCATTAATCTGGTCTGAGGAAAGAGCACTGTTGCAGTCTGTCACAGAGCCCAYTGAAGTCCTCTGGTTTGGCACTGCAGAGATTTTTCCTTGTTGGCCCTAAGCCCCTCCATGCTGAGGAACAGATGATGAATGCTCCCTGACACACAGAGATGAAGTTCCTCAGACATGCTAGTATTCCTCGCATTCTTAATTCTGTGTTCATTACCACAAAACATTTTGGGAAGCTTTTTCAAGCTATTGATAACCTAAACAGTACAACTTTGTATTAGAAGTGTGATTCCCTCCAAGCCCCGTCTCCAGATATCCTAARAATTTTCTATGGGCTGCGACTGCAATGATAGGAAATACATTTCCTATCACTTCTCTGGATGCAAGGCAAAGACTACTAAAGTGAAGATTATCATTTTGGAGCAGCCAAATGAATAAACTGAGCTTTCCCAGGTCTGTAACAAGCTCTACCCATATTTTAAATTTCCTCAGAGAAAAGCAACAAGAATAAAGTCCTTAACATTAAAAGAACCATGGTTCCATTCTTCTCAAGTCAGACTTCTCCTCTTATAAAAGACATAAATGAAATAGGAAAAGGGTACTTATCTTTTGAATTAATGTAATCATTAAACCAAAAGTTTGCTTATAGATACAGGTCTTTAAGGCCTTCATCTGCAAAGTTTTGTACATCCTCAGTAATTCAGTCTTTGATACAACAAGCAAACGAGGTAATTCCCTCAGACATGTGTGCAGAACTAAGCATAGCTCAAAAGATAATGCATGTGATAAACAAATCAGTCTTCAAAAAGGAAGAAACTCTTGCAACAAAGATAAATTGCTGAAAGTCAAACTGGTTGCCACTGAACTTGCTGCAGCTTTTAATGTATCAAATGCAGCTTATAAGGACATCTGTGCTACCAGCTGACTAAATTCTCAACAAGCTTTATTTCCCACTACATTTTTGCAGTAATTTACCAGAAATGCTCAGTAGTTCTCTTTTTCCAATAGTTTTGCCTAATATTTTTTCCTCAAGCTTTTTCACCTCAGAAGGAGAGCCTGACAGTTCATAATTGTAAATAAGAAATGAGGAAACTCCCTCCTTCCAGAGCAACCCAAAGTTTTGGATTTTCTTTACCTTTTAACTTAAATGCTTTATTTCATCCCTGATCATCTCTTAATAAGTCAATTAAACTGATTAACAAAGTAAGAATGCAAAACATCACAATACTTATCCAGCACGACTTTTGACTGGTAATTCCAGCCTCTCTACCACGAGTCAAAAGCTTCTTAGGAGGCCTTAAATTAGAGGATAAGGAAGCAGGACTATAATATCAGGACACTGTAGCAGAAAAGGGCAGCAGAAACAAGCTTAAGAAACCGATGGGGCTGTGCATCAGAAACTTGTCATTGCTGACAATAAGCAAAAACTACAGAACTGCTCTCATCTTTTAAGTCTCAGCAGCTATCCAGGAATTTTAACACAGAAAAGGCAGAGGGGACAAAGGATTCCAACATTTGAAAACTCAAATACATAGTATGATCAGGAGGTGGAACAATATAACCATCAAGCAACCAACAGTAAAGGGTATAAGATAGGATGTCTCTCCCTCTAAACACTATGCCTTAAGATCTGGAATTTCTAGTTAGATGCTAAAGAATCACATCAGCTTTTCTTTTAGAAGTGAAATGCAATAATAGTCTAATGAAAGAACAAAGGAATTTTAATCCCAGATTTGAAAAGATACCCGTTACGTACCTCAAACACAACCAATATAAAAGACAGGGTAGCAGTGTCTCAAAAAACAGAAGTAATTACCAGTAGATCCCCTCAGCATAGGATTCTCAGCATCAACATGTTTAGAACTGACAGAAGACGACTTAACCATCCGTACAGAAAACATCGTGTAAGGTAATGCAGAGGCAACTAGAGATCAGAGAGTAGTTGCTGTACTCTGTAATTAATCAAAGAGCATTCTTTACAGATATCATATAACGTTAATATGGGTCCTGTGTTATCTTTGATTTTGGAAGAATAAGACATTTTTTCCCTTTCTTTTCGTTATTTCCTTAGTTGCTAGTTTACACTTACTACAGTTAGAAGAGTACTGTTCTGTCCAAATGACCATAAGATACCAACCCCTTTACAACAAGAGCTCACAAGGCTTCAAAGAGCTGAGATCCATTAGCTCTCCAGAGAATTCTAGTTAGATCTGGTGGATCTTCTTTACTGAAAGAAGAGCGAAAGCTTCAAATTTCTGCTGAAGACAAAGTCTTCAGCAAATATTTACCTTGTCTGTTTCAAAAACTGAGCATTTCTGCAATATATTTTCACAAAGTCAGAATGCCCTGTTTGACAGTTGGAGGGGAGGTTGCAGCTATGTTGCAGCAGAAAAGTTCTGAAATTGAAACATTTATCTGTTAAGTGCAGCTGTATATATATATACACACAGGTATGTATGTATTTATATATACCCAAACATACATAAACACTCACAAAGTATATTTTACATACTTGTGAATAGTTTCACTGCATTGTTTTATTTTTCTCTCTTACTACATGGTAAGTCATTCTTGGTTTGCCCTTCATGCCTCTGCATTTGCACGACAGATGACAGTCAGATGAATCCAAGCTCAAGAAAACAGAGTGCACAAGCATCAGGAGTAGGATAATATAGAAATACAGGATACTGGAGTTTTCTCAGAGTCACTGTTTTCACATTTGGAAAAGCCAGTCTTCTTTCCTCTGCATTCCTCTCACAAGTAATAATTGGTGATCTACTCAAAAAATAAGTAGTTGGAATATAATAAAATAAACCCCACAAAATGCATATGGCACACCCACAGCCCTGGAAAAGGTTTAAATATTCTTCGGGTACATTTAGTATATTTTTTCCCACTACCTTTAGTCATCGGGAGATTTTAAAGACCCTGGGCATGCAAAGTTAATTACAGGCAAGCTATTTCTCAACCAAATTTACATTTTCTTTATTAATTACATATTAAATCTCAGGGTTTTGCATCTCAAACAAACTGCAAATATTTTTAAAGAAAAATCTAGTGAGATTGATACTTACAATACAGCAGATATCTTGCAATAGTAGATACACTGAATGCTTCACCTTTTTTCTTTTCATTCATTTTGGGATAAATTGAGTAGGAGAGGACAGACAGGCACGCTTATTTACAAAAATAACTCCTTCAAAATCTGACACTTGAAAAAGAAGCACCTCAGGAATTTGAATCATTTTAAAATTATTCTGCCCACATATGGAGATTCAGCTGGTAAAGAGTCCTGTAGAGACAGGCTGTGGGAGTGTGCTTTTTAAATGGACACCCATTACCAACACACAAATTCAGCCAGAAGTTGCGCTGTCAATGAAACAGATTCCTCAATTATTTTCTTGAGCAGATTTATCCTCAATGACAATCTCAACAAAAGCCAGTACTTTTGTCTCATTTCTATGATGTGGCTTACCTGATCAAATATCAAAATGTACATATAGATACTTGTGCAAGTCATCTAAGTCACCTGGGGAATCAAYAGAGTAAAACAGACCCTTCCAGGGTGCAGTTCACCTTATCCTGACATACGTGGCTAAAAACAAATCACAGGCCTTTGGCATATAATTCCTATTACTCTTCATCAATATCAAAGGAGCTAGGCCCAAAATCTGCCTTAGAAGAGAGATGGCTACACAGTATAAGAGATTAATTCCACTTATCTTGTTTAAAGAAGGTAAGGATGAAGGGACATATTTCCTCAATTACCAAATTCTTTATACAGACAGGAACTCCAACAAGCTTACAGGAATGTTAGAATTCCAGGAAAGACAAGATACTACCTATACTAAAAGAGGAGCACAGTGAGTCTTTTTAGTGCCTTTTGCTGGTTCCAGCTAAGATCACAAGGCTCAACACACTGCTCCACCTACAACTCGCTGTTATACTTCTTTGCACACCCAGCCCTTACTTAGCTCTTGTCTTAAATCTAAAGTATTTTAGCAATGGTATATTATATAAAACCAATGATATTGTAATACTTAAACAACACGTTTCTTATATTAAAATTTACCAGCCAACTGCAGAGTCTGACTGCTGGCACAGAGTCACTCCAAACAAGCAAAAAACAAAAAACCACCCCACCCACCACCACAGACACCCCTCTACCTTTATAAAAACGATGCTCGCTCCTCCCCATTACTGAGTAAGGGCAGCAGGGGAGCCACTGCAGAGCTGAAGCCTGGCCAGGCCTCACAGAGAACGCACCAGCTCGCGCTGGTCACCGCCGCCGGGCAAAGCGGGCAAGGGAGCCCCGATCCCAGCCCCGACTGCTGCTGCAGTGAGAAAGAGCACAGCCGTTATACGACATACGGCATTACAGAGATTTTACATAAAGATAGGTATCACTAAACAACTGAAGACTAGGATATTTCAAATTGCACAGCAATGTTCACTGTATTTGATATCCATGTGTTTCTACTGCAGTTAACATCTGGCACACACAAAGATGGAAATCTGGAATTCTCTTGTATTCTCTTGTTTTTCAAATTTGAACAGATGGAATACATTTCACTACATATGGCTTCTCAAATTTCGCTTTGTATTATATCCAGCTTAAAATACAAAAGCACATTTTGGAGGTTCAGAACTTTCAGAATTACACCACGCAAACTGAGCACTGCTCTGCTTATGTTTATTCATACAAAATTAAATGCCAGTACAGGTTTTCTTTTAATGACCGTTACTAAAGACGTATTATAAATTCATGAAAAACAAAATAGTATAACAGTATCTAGCATACACACATATTTTTTCTAATAAATATGTGTGTGTAAACATATATATATATATATAAATCATCCAAAACCCACAGAAGACGAATTTAAATTCCATTACTGTTGACATATGGACTCTAAAAAAAAAATATTCAAGAGTTCCAAATCTGCAAGTTGTAGACACCAGTCCTCAGAATTTCAAACAGAAAGCCTGATTCACAGAAAGATTCATGCCACATAAGCAAGTTTCCCAGTCACCTATTTGACAGGCATTTTCTCTGCTCAAAAACTCATTAGTTAAAACACTTGAAGAGACTATTTTGCAGCTTTTTTTTTTTTTTTTTAAGTTTATTCTTGTATCTTGTCAATTTGAGTACCTGGAAAATATGCACATGACATACCTCCATAAATAAGATTACACCTCTACACTGGCATAACATATTACAGTGTACCAAAACAGGCCAATTGATTTATCTTCGGTGTGAGGCTTGGCTACTTTCAATATTTGCAAACAGAGTAAGCATTAACTGTAAAATAGTTATTTTGCTGAATACACAAGGATTCCTCTTAAAGAAATCATTAGGAAGGTAAGACAACATTTTAGTTTAAACAATTTTCAATAGTCCAACACAATAATTYGCATAGAATGACAGTATCTACTCTTTGTAATGCTCTCAATCAAATCTTTTAGCTACATGAAAGAGTGGCAACAGAAACAGGATTCGTTTACAGGCATAACTTGTTTTATTGCGCTCTGCAGATATTGCTTTTTTTAAAAAAAAATTTTTTTTGAAGGTTTGCGGCAACCCTGCATCATGCAAGTCTATCGGCACCATTTTTCCAATGGCATGTGCTCACTTCGTGTCTCTGGGTCACATTTTGTACTTTTTTTACATAATGCTATTGCACACTTAATAGACTACAGTATAGCGTAAACATAACTTTTATATGCACTGGGAAACCAAAAMATTYRTGTGACTCGCTTTATTGTGATATTTGCTTTACAGTGGTGGTCTGGAGCCGAATCCGCAAGATCTCCAAGGCATGCCTGTAATCACACAGAGAGATGTAACACTCCTTCAGATATTAAAATAAATGTTACATTCCCTATGTTAATCTTTATTTCCTCATAATGATCTTCCCTGCAGACAGCTAGATTCAATGTTATTTGTTACACAATATGCCATTATCAGGAAGAAATCCAAAGCATTACCTAAACTCACAAGGATCTCTACCTCTCAAACAAACAGCATACTGTTTGTTCAAAAAGGTCGTATGTGTATTTACATAGTTTATACTTCCATAAGTGCTTTTAAACTCAATTCTGCATGTACAAGTGAGAGTAAAGAACATAAAAATTGTAAGTAAATTAGAGTTCATTATTCTGCTTCCTGCCCCTGTAAATGTAAGGCCCTTTAAGAGATTATATTAAGTAACCACATGTTTTTTGCACTCCCTCGTGACACTTCTGCATTTGCATCCCCTTGAGACGCTAAACTAATTGATTTAACCAAAAAGGCCTGCATCAGGAACCAAGCAAAGGGTTCCTAKCTCGGTAAACAGCAACTTCAGCAGGATGTTTTTTCTGTACTCAATGAAAATTAGATATTTTCCTTTGCTGGCCGATACCCAAAAGACAATATGATGCCACTTTTCTCCTAAAACAGGTTGGCAGGATGGAGTTTGCTTGGGGACTTTAAGAATGATTCACTATAGCAAAGTTTGCCAATAACCAAAACAAAACAAAAAAAAAAAAACAGGAAAAACGTAGACTCTAAATTTCGTAACAGACTTTTGAGTATGAATATTGTTAGTAAGCTAAGCCTGATAAAGACACAGGACACTGCTAACACAGCTAAACTGGCAAATTTCCTATTCAGTGGCCAAGGATTCAACAGACACATTCAGGAAAGACCAGAGTTATCCAAAGCTCCTGCAGCCCCAGGCAGAGAAGATTTCTGTCTTCTAGTTGCCACCTTCCTGAGGAACGTTCCACTTACTACCCCTGCTTTCCAAAGATTTTAGCATTGATAGCTTCCCCCCGCCCCCGCCAAGAAAAATATCAAAAACGTATCCTCTCCACAACTTTATTTCTTAATTTAATTACATAAAATGTGCATAGGCAACATAAATGAGACCCTCCAGGCCAAAGAATGAAGCCTCTGTCTTCTATATTTAAAAATCAAAAGACTGTAGCTGAAGTAAGGGCTTGTATAATTACAGCAGTTTATACACACACACAAATACGTCTTCTTTCTAATTCTGCAAGCTCTCGTTAATGGTTAGTTGCACAAGTTTAATATCAGTTCTCAACAATTGCTCCTGCTGCTAATCTACAGTAACGTTATGACATCTAGCAGATTTTGTTACTACTTCCACTGTAAACTCACTTCTGAGCGCTTTTTATAACACTCCCAAATAAGAACTCTAAGTGTAAATTGTTTTTTGAAGTTCCTATCAGCAATTTAAGATGATAGCTAAGATGTTTCAGTTTTTACTTAATATGAACTATATCAAAATCAACAACCAAGAAACAGAATTGGAATTATAATAAGAAAAATCTTACAGTTGCAGTACATAAGTACGAGAACAGGCCTTTAAAAAAAAAAAAAACAAAAAAAAAAACCACACTTAGGTGTACTAACCTGATCAGGGCAAACTGATTTCAAGACAGAGATTTCTCTTCTCTAAAATAATCGCAACAGGTTGCTATTAAATTTGAAAAGGTTTTAAGATTTGTTGCATTGAAATCTTGTAATGAATTTTATTTGAAAGGGAAGTTTTAATCAAACTTCCTTACTCTATTATGACTATCCTAGAAGAAAATGCTCTAACACCATGTCTTATCTTCCAACAAATAATTAAAATACCTCTCTTTAGTTCAACTATTTTAATATATGTTTGAAAGATAGTCACAGGCTTTAAAAAAAAAAAAAAAAACACTGCCTAAAGGCTAAGTAGAACAGCACATTGACTGTCATCTCCATAAAACTGGAGAGTTAGAAATCCCAAACCACTCTGTTTAATTTCAATAGACTACAAGCAGTATGGACAGAGATTTTCTAAAAGTGTACCTTACTAGCGTTCTACTAAGATTTTCCTACGCGTCCTTATATTTCAGCTAAGAAATGTGCTGTTCTACAATTAGACTGGAAATTCTGACTATAAAACAACAGCCAGAGTATGAAAAAAAAAAAAAAAAAAAAAGGTAAATGCAAGCTTGCAACAAATGTTTGGCAGCCTTCTCTTTCGAGTTACCATATCTTTTTTATTTTGTTCTACTGTGATATTTTCCAGGCAGCCTTGCCAGATAAATTACAAATTTGCTTTTCAGTCCCAGAAACCAAGGCCAGAAGCCCCAATCCAAAGATTTTTTTTGAGAATTCCTCCTAGAACAGCTAGGTAAATCTGAATAACAACAAACAGATTCTCCATGCAGACATACAGTTCTTACTCACACTCCTCTTAGCAACTTAATGTGACTGAAATTAGCCACGGTGAACAGCCTCGTTGACCTCAACAGTACTATAAACAAACATAAGTAACCCATACTATAAACATATGCAGAATAAGACTGATTTACTGTTTAGAGTATTATAATACATGTTAATAAGGACACTGCACTGTAGCAATATACTGACTGGAAGGTAAAATTTTAAATCGATATTTTGATTTCCATCCTTCCCCCCCACCAAAAGTAATAAGCCGATCAAGGTATATAGGTTAGGCATATATGCTTGAATTTCTCTGAAGACTGAACAGCTTGAATGCAATTTAGTAAATTAAAAAAAAAAAAAAAAACACACAGGAAGTTTTACTAAGGTAAGATGAACTGACAGTAGCAATTTCCAAACATAAGATAACTGAAAACAAAAATACTGTTTCACTCTCTGTAATTATTTGTTTGCATCAATGAAAGACTGAGACCAATATTTACACATTCTTTGCATACACAGGCCAGTTATTTAAGTGGAGCAGAGAGAGTTAAATGCATCAGTTTCCTCTTTTAACACAACTGTGATCCATATCTAAACATCTGTTTCAAATATAACCAACAGAAAACATACTGGGTTCCCCCCACACACACTTAGCCACAATGAACAGCTTATATTCGTTTCTGTTCGTATATCTAAGAGTTTTCCCCTTAAAACCAGACATGCAAGATATCTACCAATCTCTCTATACTTCTGTCATATTCTCCGTCCCACCCCAATAAGCCCATGCCTTTTTAAGAGAATCCAACATAACATTTTCTGTATTTATAACATTTCTAAGAAATATAATCAAAATCATTTTTAGGGCACCTATGCAGTGATACTTGAACTGAACAAATTCCAGTCAAGTTTCTCTGGGGAAAATATGACTTTAGGACTAGACATGTTCCAAATAGTATGTTAAATAAGTCACTTTCTTATTACTTGAGTTTTAAAGTGACAGAACACACTTGTTATCTGGGAAACAGATACTGAACTGTGCATTTACAGTACAGGAGAAAAAAAAAATCATAGACCCAGAAAACCATGAAGTGGAATGTGCACCCTATTTAGACAGTCACTCTAAGTAAACCTTTTGAAATAAGAAATACTTTCATTGAGGGATTAGTTTACTGTATTACTGATTATTTCACACAGAATTGAATGCTATAGATAATTTTTTCAAGCTCTCATCTTCTGGGAATTATAAATTCATATCTAAAAGAACGACTAAATTCTTTTATCTGATGGCAGAAGGAATCAACTGGCCACCTATAAAATAACAGCTCACAAAACAGCTTTATGAAAGATAGATATTTCTTGGGAGGTAGTTGGAAGAAAAATTCAATTAGTTTTATAAGTCTGTTTTGCTGTATCTTATGTTAGGAAGTGTGCCATGCTCTTACGCTATACTCTATTGTGAACTCTAAATATATTCTTCAATCTACAGAGCAATAAAGAAACTTTATGATCAACATATTTCATTCTTTCTGTACTATGTGCAAGCAAAGTGATTCACTCTTTCCTAAAAGCAAGTAAATTGCATCAAATGCTGTCAGGAGGCAGAAATAAATTGTTATCTATTTACGCAACAGGAGCGAATAGAGCCATCCAACATTGCTATGTCCTGTGTTTCACTTAAGTGAGGCACAATCCCTGGTCATAAGCCACTCACATAGATGCAAGAAGAACTTTGCCTAGGCACACTCAAACCGCAGAGTGTGCTAAAACTCCCACCATGAGATTAGCAATCTATGTCCCCTTCCTATTTTAATAGGATATTTAAATATTCAAGTATTTGTTAACGTTGACATGTAGGCTTGCCTGATGCTTCTCTACCTGCGTGTTGCCATTTAAACACATTAGGCTATGCAAAGAAGTACGAATCTTTCACAAATATTACAATCTTGCAGACTGCAAGCTGGTCCAGAATTGAACCAACAATTTTAAGTATGCAACTGTTTTTACAAATTTGAGTTTTGTTCTAAAAAAAATGGTTTAACACATTGCCCATCAAAAGCCTTGTTCTTCTTCAAGATGAAAGACCAGAGACCAAGTATTACAACAGCTACAGCTTGCACTAACATGCAGGTAAACGCCAGACAAAACAAAGGTAGGTACTCAGCAATACAACAGAAACTGCGCCCCTGAAAGAAGCCTGAGGTGCACCTCAGCTGCCCTCATTTAGATAAACCAGAAATAGTTCAGGTCACACACACAAGAATAAACAAAACAACCCACACACTCCCTCACAGCATACTGGAAAACTTAAGTGACAAGCCAGTCTTACACTTCAGGCTTGCCTACACAAAACAATGCTTTAATGAAACTTAAAATGAAAGAATACTCAGACTAGTCCCTTTGAAGAGGATATGCCATAACCCCAAATTCTACTCAGAGACTATCCATTAAATATTTTTATTAAGAATAGTAATTGGCAACAAATTAATTTATATTTTTTTGTCTACCTCATTCACTCATCGTCTGTGCCACAGTCAAGGTCTCAGGCAGTGAACATTCTCTTGAACACAAAAATGTTAAACTTCAGCAACAGAGACAGACAAGGAAAAAGAAAGGATCTCAAAAATAAATAGCTTTTTACTGATGCATTTTAAAGATTGGAACAGACTAAAGTTTTCTAAAGAGTTCTTAGAGTCGCATGCAATGCGATTAACAGAACTTTGCTGTTTGTAATATTAAAGTGATCTCTGTGGCTGCTACAGTGCATACTTCATTTATTAAAAATCATTCTTAGTTACACAAAGAAAAAAAGAAAGTGAAACACCAATATAAAAGCCTGTTCCATCAACCTATTAATGACAATTTCAGTTTCAAGACAAGCAGAAACTATTAATTCACAATACTATTTGTGTATTAAAAGGCTCTCCAAGAATTCTTGATTACATACACAGAACCTGCCAACACAGTTCCGTTCCTGCTCCTCAAGGACTGCTCCAAGGCCCCTCCCTAAGCAGCTTCTTCTACGCAAGGTCAAGTCATCCACATGCCGTAGGAGAACTGCAAACACGCTTCCTTGTTAGACTTCTGGTCTGTCCATGTTTTAAAAATGGGAGTCATGAAAGAAAAGCACATGGCTTCTGCAAGATTATTTTACATGGAACTCTGGCAACTGCGTAAAAGCTTTCTTTAAAGGGTTTTGTTTTGTTTTTTAAACGTGACTGGAAATTGCTAA
The DNA here is from genome assembly GCF_003343035.1 of Apteryx rowi. Classification (NCBI taxonomy): domain Eukaryota; kingdom Metazoa; phylum Chordata; class Aves; order Apterygiformes; family Apterygidae; genus Apteryx; species Apteryx rowi. The sequence continues at coordinate 768,619 of NW_020447664.1, forward strand.
TATTCTTAATACGTGTCATTCCCACATCTCTTCCGCATATTCTCTGCAAAACAGCATCTGAATCCATACCCTTTTCAAAACGTCAATTTCTAAACTCAATTTTCCAATCTCAAACTGATCCAGCAAGCCATAAATTCGCAAACCTAAAGATGCAATAGGTCAACATTGCTCTAGGTTTTCCAATTCGAAGATCTCTCTATCAACCGGGGAAAAGAGAATGCTTTACTATGAAATAATATACCATACTTTTGATGTGACTCACTACAGCCATTATCATCAAACCACATATCAGCAACGCAACAGCAACAACAACAACCCATGCATACTCCCATCATACGCATTCTGAGCAAACTAACAAACCTTTGTTTCTCTGATTCACGTAACAATGATATTCCCAATCACATCTCAAAGCCAGAAAGATGAACATAAACTTGATGAGAATCAGATGAGCAATAAAGCAATGGGTCTGAAGCTCTTTGTAGTAGAGTGTTTTAAAAGATTTAAATAGCTGTCCGTGAAAACAGCCTAAGAACATCTGTGAAAGAGAGGAGCTAAAAACCATTAGCACTGAACGATTCTTGGAGCAAGAGCTGGTGACTCAGGGACTCTGATTCACCCACTTCCTCTCAGCTTGCTCCACTGCTGTAAGAAGAAAGTATACTATGACATTTCAATACACTATATGCCTCCCAACAGGTTTATTTAACCGCTCCAACGGGTATACGGATGAGAAGGATTGAGACTACACCCACCTGTTCAGCAAGGTCAGGAGGAAGCTGCAGCCCTGCTTCCTCCCCATTACCAAAAGGAACACAGCACCAGAAGCTGCTTTATGTCCACACTACTCCCCGCAATAACACAAAAAACGGGTAATGACCTCGCTCTACATTATGTTATACAGCCCCTTAATAAAACCTGCTGCCAAAAATGTCATTTAGAAGGCTTCTTACTATTTGGGTTAGGTAACTTGTGTATGAATAGTAAAAATGACCAAAGTTACAACAGCAACTAAAGAATAATAATGAATCACACAACCATTTTTTTTCCAGAAATACTACAGGATTTTTGCTTCAGAGTTTTAACCATTTCCTAATACTTGAAGGCTGGAAGAATGTTTTGTTGGGWTTATATCACTTCACCGCAAGATTTTTTTACAATTTCTTCAAAGGCAGTAGCATCAGAACCTGTCAAAGAGGCCACACTGAGCTAGATGACCCCTGACAAAGCGTTTTCCAGAGTTTCTCTCCTAAAGGAAAATGTAGCTTTCATAAGCTACATTTAACGGTACAGTTCTATTGCTACATTAAGCCATTCCAAGACTGCATTGCCACCAAATGGAAGGGACCTACATGAAATACAGCTCTGCCAGAAATATATATATTAGCAAGCATGTCCAACTTAGCTGTTCCATGAGACTTCACCCTAAGTCAATCTAAAAGCTCACGCTGCCCTAGGGGGAGGTCTCGCTCCCCACTGCATTCTTCCAGCCTTGCTCCTGGCAGTGAAATTCCTTCTTCTTCTCTTCCTCCTCTCTATAGGCTTTAGTATGCTTCACACCCCTTGCTGTGCTGATGCAACTCACTAACCTAGCAGAAAACTATCCACTCTTTCCTGCCAGGGCAGTGAGTTCATACAAGCATCCAACACAGACCAAAGCCACCAAAAAAAATGGCCAGATCATGCAGCCAGGGATAAGGTGACAGCAGAGACAGGAGAAAAGAAGGGAAGAACAGGAACTCCAACTTTTGGCAGAGGTAAATCATTCAAACCATCTTCTCCAACTTCATCCACATCCCACAACCACATGATTGCCAGAGCCGACGCAGAAAGGAGGCATGTGTCCAGAGAGCAGAGGAAGAGCAGGACTATCTCTTCTAACCACCAGACTATGAAACTGGCCTGTGCTGACCACAGGGCCACAAACACTCCAAACATGGGCTGAACAAGGGACAGGAGGGGCACAGCAGTGACACATCAGCTCAAGTCTCAGAGCTGCTTGCCTCACCACCACCAGCAGCAAGCAGGATTATACCAGGCTCATAAAGTGGACCTATAGGCATGGATCCAGCCATACATCCAACAGAGACGGGCAGAATTGTGTTGAGTGGATACAAGGGTGCATAGCACACACACAATGGAAAAAACATGGAGAAAGATGAATGGGAAAGTTCCTCAGCCTAAGTATAGGTAAGCCTACAGCAATGACAGACAAGTGGTCACTCAAGTAAGAGCAGGAAAAACAGAAAGAGTACATGCTTTGGTTTCACAAGGGAAAGCAAGAGTATATTGAGCTTGTTTGGTATTAGTACCCCAGCAATGGTCAGACTGAGTACAGACACACACAGCAGGGACAGCAGGGTGATGCTGGGGGCAGAAGCATAAGTACAGCACTAAAGAACAGGCGTCAGACCAGCTGAATCTTCCCGCTCCTGAGGCTGAGAAGGCATTGCTTAGGCTGTTGAATGTTTCCTGCACCAGCTGCCTGCCACGTTTCACCCCCACCACAGCTGTTCAGGGCTGGCTGACCCCAGCAGTGTGCACAGCAGACTGTGCTGCCTCCACGTGAACCCCAAAACCCTACCGCATGGCCCACCCAGCCCCACGTATCACACATGCTACCCTATTTCCTTGCACTGCTACCTCTCGCCTCCCCTTTCTTCTGAGTGCCCTTGCTCACACCCAAACAGCCTCTCTCCCTATGCAGGGCCTCCCAAAAACCCCTTCCTCGCACACTGGACCCTGAACTGCCACCCTACACTGTCCCCAAACATGATCCCCACCTATCACCCTTTGTGGTCCCCCACAACCAGCAACCCCCAACAACCCTGGCCCCACACCCCAGGTCCAACCCGTCACCCTACCCAGTCTCTGCCACCCACATCCTGTCCCCAACCTGTCACCCTACAGGGTCCCCAAAACTTCTGTGCCCCGCTCCCCACCCCAGCCTGCCACCCTGCACATCCCGCTCCCTCACCTATAGGGGTCCCCACAACCTCTATCCTCCGTCCCTGAACCGCCACCCCACACAGTCCCCTGCCCCTGTCCCCTCACGCAGCCCGGTCCCCTGCCTTGCCACCCCACACGGCCGCCAGCCCCTGTCCCCACACACGGCCCCCACAGCCGGGCCCCCACTCCCTGCCCCCTCGGCCGCCTCCCCGCCACCCGCGCGGCCCCTCCCGCCGCCGCCGCGGCACCTGAAGCGCGGCGAGTCCTTCAGGCACTCCTCGAAGTCCACGGTCACCTTCATCCTCGCCGGCCGCGGCGCTGCTGCTGCTGCTGCCGTGCGGCGGCGCGGGGCGAGCCGGAGCCGGAGCTGGAGCCGGAGCGCGAGCCGGGGCCGGAGCGGAGGGCGGCCGCCGGGCGGGGCTAGGCGGGGGCGGGGCTCATGGCGGCGGAGCGGAGGGGCGGCCGGGCCCGGCCACGGGACAGCGGCAGCTACTGCTGCTGCTACGCCGTGCCGAGGGCCCCTCTGCCCTCCTCCCGCGCCCAGCGCCAACTGACGGCTTAGCTGGCCAATGGGAAACAGGGCGCGGCGGAATCAGCCAACGAGGCGGCGGCATAGGCCTAGCTTCCTCAAATCGGCAAGGGGGGAGGAGTGACAACGAGTCCATCCAGTCACAGGAGAAAGTGAGCACCTTGACCAATCGCGAAACGCGAGGGGAGGGCATAGCAGTAAGACCGCCCAATAACCGGGCCATTCGGAGGAGGTAGCCAACCGCCGAGCGCGCAGGGATGGCTTCCCCATCGTGCGTCCGAAAGAGTGACATCCGGGCAGACCAACGGAGCAACGGCCGCTGGCAACGCGCCAATCGGCACGCTCTGTTGCCACGGCTACCCGAAAACCAATCCCAGCGCTCATAAACGAGGAGGGGGCCGCCCCTCCGCTGCCATAGGCTGATTCGCCTGCCGCTCGCGGCGCCGGCGGGAGATGAGGCAGCCCGGGCGCTCGCGTCGGGATGACGTTGCTCCCGGGTGGGCGGGGCGAGGCGCTCGGCTGTCGAGATGGGCGGCCTTGTCGTGATAGGCGGCCCTGTTGCGACAGGGAGCCTTGTCGCGATACACCGGCGCTGCCGGTGCCTGTATGTCTATACGCGGGCTCCTTTCAGCTTGCCTCTTTTCTAGCTCGTTAGGGAATAGTCAACCAGTAACTTAAAAAAAAATAAAAGCTTTTTGCATCATGGTGCCATGATGTGACTTATTTAATGGTAGCCAGATGCGCAGCGCGAGGAGGTTATAAGGGTCACTGCCCGGCAAGTTGTGCATCCGAGAAAAAGGCCAGGGAAGACTGAACCCTCCTGCACAACCAGCAGCTAAGTACCTTTTACGGATATTTATAGAACAGCAAAAAATTACCAGACAGATGATGGACAACGAGTGACATGAAGCGCTTTGGGCTTTGCAGTATTTTGCTGGTCTTGGAGGAAACCCTCAGCATTTATGCCTTTCGGTTCTGCAAGGGTTACAGTTCTCCCCAGCTTCCGAAACACGAAACAAGCCATGCTGGTCGGCACTCCTCCATGGCTTCTCCTTCTCCACAGTTCTTCTGACTAGTAAAAACRAATGAAGGCTGCAGTCTGACCACCAGAGCACGCAGCCGTTTGTCCTTACTTCACCTAGTAGTGTTCCTCTTCCTGATGCGTCACGGAAAATAAAACGATCTTTATAGGTGGAAGTTTTACAATTTTTTTTATTTCTGCCACTGACAGTTCTGCACATTTGCATGATGCAGGAACAACTTTTCAACCCACCTTGGAGAAGCTACGGCTCCACTCTCAACCGTATTTATTTTGAAGTTCTAGACACTGGAAATAGTTCATACACTTTTTAAGTGTGTGTTACTTACCGGAGATTTGAAGTTGTTTTTGAAGGAGAAACTTCAACAGCAGAATTTTTTTCTATGGAAAGAATATCAAGCATGCCTTTTGGGGATTCGTACACAACTTCTGCCTGAGAGTATTTTTTCAAGACTTTTCAGACAGCAGAACAGCTGCATCACGGATACAGCGAAAAGGACCCAGCTGGTCCCATCCCCCTCTTTGTAATGAAGGACTGCAGAACTTTATTCCTGATCCCTGATCCTTTAAGAGAGAAAASAGTGAGAAAAATAGCTTTAACAAGTTTTGGCACTACATACTGTTCCCAGCTGTAAAAATCACAAAGAAAAAGTTGCATCAGCCCTCATTGCAAATTATCAAAGGCAGGGACAGAGTGTAAATTGCTAGCTCAAGTTAATTGTGGCAAAGACAACACGACGTCGTGCCAAGTCAGGGCCAAATCTCGCAGTCACGGTGCTGAGAGCCAGCTGCGGCTGATGCCATTCACTCACCGCCCCTCGCGCCCCGGGGCCGTCACGCGCTCGGCTCTGCACAGACCCGCACTCCCACCGCCGAGCAGCCCGGGGCAGGCGCACGCCGCAGGATGRGCACTCTTCCAGCCCACGTTTCACCTGTTCATCTTTTATCCCCTTCCAGTTTTCTTGCCCTAGCCCTTCTCTCTCCCCGACTTCCCTTTGGTCTCACAAGGAGAGATTGCACATAAGGCTTCTCTCCTGAAAACAGCTCAAATGCCTGCTCTAACTATACTATCCTAACTTTTATTACAGTGTCCTTTCACAGAGACCAACTGAAGCTTTTTGAGTTAGTTGGCTGTGGTTTAGGAGGGTGTCTTTTGTTGTTGTTGTTTTTAAGATTAGTGAAATGTCAGATCCAAACCAATGTGAAATGACTGTATGTTTTCATGAGCTGTCTCTTCACGCAGAACAAGTAGCAGGTTAAGAAATCTTTGTATCATCCAGGCTGCATTTACATTGTGAAATCCACTTTTCAATTTAAGTGTGCAATTTAGAGAGCCCAGCTCTTTTGGAATACAATATTGCTTCCTCAGGAGTAGTTGGTGTTAGTCACTCTTCATTACTCAATTCAAGTGAGTGATTACTCAATGCTGACCATGTAGACAAAAGACCAGAGCCATGCTTTAATCCTACGACACACAGAAATTACCATGAAAAACACAACCTTTTTCTGTGGGACTGCTATCTTAAATTCTTAATTGAGGTTCCCAGATCTATCCTCATGTTTCAGTGGTCCGGCAATATGCAAAATTTGAAAATGCATACAAACTAAAGTACACCAAATCTACACTGAAATATTCAAGAGACCTTCCTCCTTCGCAGTGGTGAGGAAACTACAATATTGGTTTAAATACTCATTTATAAGCCCACCTGCAAACATCATAAAAGCTGCCAGGTTTTTTAAAAAGCTGTTGAAGTCAATCCAATACATCTACTAGTGCCATAAGGCAGTAAAGAAGGGAACAGTTTTATTTACTTTGTGACACTTAATACTGATTTCAAACAAAGTAAGTACATTTGTGAGACTGTATCATAATAAATACCACAAAAAGCATATAACGGAAACTGTTCTGGGAAGATTATACAATTTCAATACGAGGGCTAGAGAGCTGTAAAAAATACATCTGATTTCTATGAACTGGGTACCATTCAGTGTGATAAGGTTAAAAAAAAATAAACAACAGTTAACCCTGTTATTTGTGAGTGATCATCCAATCAGGAGCACATTAAAAATATTTCCTCTAAATATGATGCTTCCTAAGGACTAAAATAAACCTGTGTGAGAAGCCTCACAATTATGATGCTGTAGGGCTCAATTTCCACATATTGGGGGGTGGGGGGGGAGRAAGGGTATTCTGTTTCCTCTTTACACCACTCATTGCTGTGTGACTGAGCTTTTGCCAAAAGCACCACAATATTAAAAACTCCATGCAATCTAAATCCCTATCCAATGTAAAAGGAGGAGAGGCATTTATTTTGCTCCCATTCAACAGGGAGCTATAATTAATATTTCCAAAATACAAGGAAGTCAGATATCCCTYTGTAATAAAAGCTGTACAGAGTAGCTAAGTTTACTTGTCAGTAACTACAGATATTTTAGCCTTTAAAATGCATGAAGGCGTAAAAGGCTGGATAAAATCAAGTAATCAGCCTCTCAGTTAAATGAACCCTCAGGTACAGAAGCATCAGGTCCATCAGGTTGCATTCCAGATGAGTGAGATGAAGCAGTATTTTTGTTTTCACTGAAAAAAGTGAAAAAGGCTATAAAAGCTTTAATAAAGCCCATAACTAAAATCAACATAAGTTATAACAAAATAGCATCTAACTAAAACTTGAGGCTTGGTGACATAGAGAAGGGGAGATCACCCAAACAGCTTAACATCACCTGAATGATGAAGGGACAAATGATCCGAATGAATCTGAACRATGATGTTGAGTCTCATTCAAAACCAGCTTCATGCATTTGCATGTACTGTACCTCCCCCACAGCTACATCCTCATTTCATCTAGGATTTTGGAAACCATTACAGAAAAGGTCTTTACTGAAACATGGCAAAGGTTTTGTTTGTTAAACACAATGCTTCCCGGGCACTGTAGGGTGTAAAGTACCCTCACCGAGCACTAAATGAAAATGAGGTCCTGGACAACCACAGAAAGGAAGTAGAGGGGGAAGGAGGACGTTTGCTCAGATAAGAGCTGCTTCTGATGGTTTCTGCCCCAATTTTGGGTACAGCCACTGCTTGACGTCATCACTAAGAGCAAGTAGTCTGTCTTGCAGCATCAGAGAAGACATCTGCATTACTCATCCACATCAGTCAAAATCTTGACCCATTTACTCCAATCTGAAAGTCACACAGCATTGCTGAGTGATATTAATTGCTCAGTAGGACTTACTGCTTTGGCTGAAGCAGAGCAGGCCATCAGCCAGCTGATCTGAAAAACAGGTCAGTCTGCACAGAGCCATGCAGACATAGCAGCAGTCTGAGCACTGCAAACTAACATATACACAATGTAAACTTTAGATTTTGAAATCCTGTATTTGTGAGCCAAGCTTAAAGCTACAATAAATGACTTTGGAAGTCAGAAGTGTTAAAATGCTCACTCTTTGGCCCTGCTTATTCTGTAGAAATTACCATGTTTGATACAAGAAGAAACAGCACTCACTATTACTGAAAAGGTAGCATCACCACACTGGATTGAATCAAGAGTTCAACTCTTTCTTGTGAAAAGATGCTCTTAGTTCTGATTCAGGTCTTTAGAAGCTAGACTAAATATCCCACAGCTGGCAATCCTGTTACCTGCTAAGGAGAAAAGAGATTTAGGAAAGGCACACACCACTACACCCACTTAGCACAGCTCACAGATATCTTTGGCAATATATCTATTCTAATGAATTATTCCTGCATAATATCTTTCAATGATTCATYCCACTGCTTTATTCATTCTCAACATGTTCTGGGATTTCACGAAAGCTCACACTTGAGAACACAGATAACTGTAAAATAACTTTCATTCCTTTATTCAAACTTCACATATACAGTGGACAAAAAGACATTTTAAAATAGTTCCATATAATTATATGGATTTTTGCAACATATCAAATTCAGATCAAAATTAAGATATACAATGTATTCCATAACCAAGCTAAAGCTTAAGTGTATACTTCATTTGTGTAATAAAAACCAAGAACTATTTTGAATACTATAACATTCACCAGYCAAAATCCATTGAGTGGGAAGTTGTTTACAGTAATTTGGAGGTTCAAAAATCCCTCTTTACAGGGGCTATCCAACTACATTGTAAACAGCATTTGAATTAGGCATTCTATCCTTTCAAACAGCCTTCATTTGCAAAAGCAGCTGCTGCATGTTACATCGGATCCAGAAAGATTTAGACCAGTGGTTTTCAGTATAGAGGGTGCAAACCCCAAGAGGGTATGAGATCATCAGCAGTTATCTTTATATAAAGAGCAGACAGAGCCTAAATCCATCCCGTCTCCCCAGTCCTGACGTGAATTTCCTCCTAAATGGGTGTTTTACTTCAGGTAAATATTTACTCTTCATGCAACTGGAAAAGTCCAAAAGTTTGAGACAAGAGCAAGAAGAGTGACAGTTGGTGTGGTTTTAAAAAGAAAAGTTGGAGGGAACTTCCATATACTCAAGATAACCAAGAGAGCTCCAAAAAAATCCAGTCCCAATGGAAAAGATAGATGACAGTTAAACGCAAAGTTCAAGTTAGCGCATTTCCAGTGTAAAAACATCCCTCCACCAGAAGTTAGTACTGCCTTAGTCAGAAACTAGTAATTGATTCCAAACACAGCTCTTAAAAATAATACAACTCTTTTTCTAGAGACTGGGAAAATACAGGTAATAACATACTGAAATCTAGATTAACAGGTCAAAATTCTACAAAAAAGTTGTAAAACTTAAATAATCCCTTTTTAAACTGCTTAATACATCTGATAAATAGCTTGCATGTCAATCCAATGTATGCTGTACCGTTTGGCTCTTGAACTCCAAACCCTTTCATAGGAGATACCATACCTAGAACACTGTCAAATAAATAGTGAAAAAAACAAAGATACTGCCTGTGTTTCAAAGCATGAAGAGTAACAGTACATTACGCAAGATAATCAGCGTTATACATACAGGGAATGCCATTCTGGTTGAACAGATTATGAAGCAGTATTCTCCATGAAATACTAGGCACAAGAATAAATCAGTTAGACAGTTTTTTCTGCCTAATGGACAAGTCTAAAATTAACATTCTTGGCAATACAACATTGTAACTGATATGCTTCTTGATATTTAAGAGCCATAATTGCAAAAAATCATGAAGCAGTGTTTATATTTGTCTTTGACAAGCAGTTACAGTTCTGGACAGATTTCTTCTATGCTGTGTGCTCTACTTCCCAGCTGGTCACTAGTAGCATGTGCTGCATAAAAAAGAGATTACAAGAATAGATAACTATTCATGTTCATTGAGTATTTTCAAAAAAAAAAAAAAATCTGCTGAAATCATCTTTGTTTCCCCACAGGTAATGTTTGTCAGCCCAGAAGCATGTCCCATCTTCACAGCCTACATATGCTTTTAGTCCAAGAGTGCAGAAACCTCTAAAACAGTTATTTCACCCTCACATTCTGAAGAAGTGGCCAACACTATTGTTCTGCATACCACAGCAGCACTGAATGCTGGCCACCCCTGGATTTGGGAGCAATTAGCCCAAGAGTTAGAGATACCAATGTGCAAAACTAACATAAGTTCCTGAAACACAAGTTCTTCAGGTCAAATTTCAATTCCAGATGAGACATTTTAAACCAAAACAAGCTAATAAATGGAGCAGTCTGTTGTGTTGTTCAAGAAATCATTAAAGTAACGGTTTAGAACCAAAGATCTTATGTACTACAGGGTAGAAGGCAATAAAGAGAAGGTTCCTTCTCAGAGCTTTTACTATGAAAAAGCCAACTCTAATTCTGCTTTAAAGGAGAAAAATATTCAGTGGCATAAAACAAAGACCAGAGAAAGCCAAGTCCAGATGATCTTCCTTTCTAAAAAAGGGCCAGTTAGGCTTGGGCATGAGTTAGACTTAGTCACATGTGCAGTTTAACAAGTGAATAGTATAGGTGACAAGCAAAACTAATTTGTGTATGCTCCTGGCCTTCTCACTTAAGTCATCTTTATGATGATGATGATGACTATGGTTTAAGAAAACACAATGCATTCTGTATCTACCAAAGGCCAAAAGAGCACACCCAGTCAGCTGACAGCTAAGCTGATCACAGTATCTGAGCAGGGTTATCATAGCAATGAATAGCTAAATGCACCATAAGCGGAGGACAACAGTTTTACTGCTTGTCAGTTGAATTGCTGCAGATCACTCCCTTGTATCTTCTGAGGAAATAAGCTTTTGTACAGCAGGAGTAAAATCAAGTCTGCACTGAAGTCCTCATGCAGAAATCAACCTGTATCAGGAATCTTTCTTTCACTAATCTCAAAGAGAATTTTTAAAGGAAAAACGTTTGTGGAAAGGGATGAAGGTCACTATTTTGCTGGCAAAGTCTATCACATTGTTCATGGAGTCATAAATTGGGCGTAGCCAGAGAAATTCTAAAGAAGCTGAAGTGCTGAAGCAAGCAATCCCAAAGCAGTCTATTGCAACTTTAACATGGTGCTTTTCCTCCAGAAAGCTTCACTGGTAGTATCTGTATGCACAGATAAGGCACAGCTACTCGAGGCAAGAAAGGAATGACCCATCCACTGAAAACGCTTGCTAGCCCAGGATAAAAATAGGGGCAAAAACATACGAACAGTTCTCACCATTACTGACTGGACTGGCCATCTTCATTTCAATCAGCAAGAAATCTCAGTCTGTAACCAAGAAGGGCAACTTGTATTAGCGGTCTTGGTGGCACCTGACAGAAGCCTTCTTAAAAACCTGTCCTAAGACATTAGCCCCTTTCTCAGCACAGACATAACAAAAAGGATTTGTAGAAATCAGGAGCACTGCTAGTTTTACTCAAACAAACAAACAAACAGGCAGGATTAGAGGGTGGAAAGGAGCATCTGATAAGAAAAGCACAGAACCTTTAAGGGATCTTCATGGACAGACAAATTCCAAACGATAAGAGGCTCTCAAATCGCCTGAATAACAATCCAGGAGCCAGTGGAACCCCAAATTCACAACAGACTACCAAGAGACCACTCTTAGGTCACATCTTTACCTGGAACAATCATCAGTACTATAAAAAAGGCACATTATTCCAGCAGAAGAAATAGACCCTGAATGCCAGTTCTTACTTACATAAATTTACACACAGTCCGAGACCTAATATGTGAGTGGTAGCCACATCAACAGATGATTTCCACAGCTTCAAAAGAATTGAAGTCGAATGAAAGAAATAATCAAAATGTAGCTACAAAATAACATACAGAAAAAGGCAGACATTTCCACTGTTGTTCAAAAGAAAACATCCAAGCTGTTAGTCAGTTTAATAGACTGAAGCCAAAATAAGCCCTCACAGGTGGGATCTCCTGCACTACCAGATAACTTCAGCCAATACACTGAGTAAAGAAAACTCTCCTTCTCTGCTCTAAAAAAGCACATTAAAATACAATGATTTGCAGCTGAAGAGCTCTTTGAAGGATATCCAGATGAGCAATCTTTCCACATAGTTTCAAAATGATCGAAAAGCATCTTGATATGCTCACAGTCCTAAAGGGAGAAGCTTAGGGACAAGAATATTAATAGTATTTTCATCCACTTCTATAAAGGAGGAAACCAAATTGAAATACTGATTAAATCCAATTGCCTAGCATGGCCAAAACTACAGATTAGCAAAGAACCCAAGAAAGTTTTAAAAACAGYTATTCAAAAAAAGCTCTGTGGCTCAAAAAACCATTTAATTAACATTTATAAGAAAAGAGCCCTCAGAATAAAGATGAGAGAATGATCAAGAGAGATCATCTCCAAAAAGGTTATTTCAGTAAAACCTTGACATTACTTTTGCAAGGCTATGTTTCTGAACATCAGTCTCAATGTAGGAAACTTAAAATGTGGGCAGTGATGAAAGACAGGGAGATGATGTTTATTAACACAGTTTTGACTGGATTCCATCATCCTTTCACCAACCCTAGAGTTGCACACAGTAAGTTGGAGGCCATTTAATTCATGAGCCACTACAAAAGTGAGACCAGTACTTATCCTTTGAAGAACTGATCAAGTACACAGACCAAAAATTAAGATAGTTTACATAGAGATTAGGAGATAGTGAAASACCAAGTTTTGTTAAGCAGAGTAATACAAAACAAAAATGGAAAATTGAGAAACACGTGAAGTTAATGGAAAGTGTTTCTGTAAGCCATGGAGTCAAGGTGAACCAGTTAGAGTTAATGGGTTGATAAACCAGCACTTACATTTATGGAGTCTATCAGCCATAAGCAGTCTAAAATTGATAATTACCATTGGTGGCTCAGAAGCTGGGTTATGAGGCAAGGTGGAATGGACTTCAACAATAGAGATGGAAAAATGCTGCACAGGTGTGCCTTCTTTCCACTGGAGAATGCAGCTGGGGAACGGAGTTGCCTCCCTGTTTTACACCAGAGTGCAGAAAGATGGCAGCTTCAAGCCATGGAGAAAGGTCATAAGGATGCCTACTGGAGCCCTCCTTTCCCCTGGAGAGTGAAGTTCTAGTAAATAGCCATTTTAAGGCATATTATAAATTACTGTAGGAAGTCAATCAATTAATGGGTCTCAGACATATACCAAATGACCCTCCAGCAATTATGAGGGCATTAGCCCTCTTATAATAGTGGAACTAAAATGTGCAATCCACAGAAACATTTAAAAAAAAAYCCAACTTTGCAAGTCACCTTCTTCTTGTTCAGAATTTAAATTCATTTTAGAACAGTTCTTAGTTCACATTGTTGTGAAAAGCAAATGTGAACCAATTTAAACCCATGCAGCATCTTCCCAAGTCTGCAGACTGTGCTAATGTCTCACAACTTTGCCAAGCAACAGATGAATGAGTCTTACAAACTTTAGATTCTTTGCCACTAGTCTCATGAGCAGAGATGTCCATTTCTTAATGCCAAGAGCTTGTTCAAAGTGCTGTTCCACATAGAGGTGGGAACTAAAAAGCTGTGGTTATTCACCAGAAGGCCACCACAAAATCAGAGACTGCTTTTATTACATAGTCTACAATTTTCACTCAGAGAAGCTTAGAGATGGAAGAGAAGGTGTCAGCCTCTAGCTATCAGATTAACATCAAGAGACAGCCCTGAAGCAGGTTCCAGAAACAGTTCCCAGTTACAAGTCCCAGACTTTCTTACAGCAGCTAAGAGGGAGGCCGAGCTGCTTATCCCATACTGTAAAAGTGAATGTTACACTTAAGGACAAGCACGTACTGAAGTCCTAACAGCATAGTTTTAAGTTACAGTAAGATAGACAGAAGTTCTTACTTAGGAAGACAAGGATCCTATTCTCAACAGGGAGGAAGCAGTCATGCTGGTTTCCCACTGCTGACTACAGGATGGTTTGGGAGCAGAATGGGAAGTGAACCCATCAGGCTCTCCCACGAGGCCACAGCTTGAAGAATTCTGCACAGGACACTTCCTCTAAAAATGATGCTGGCAGCTTCACTACCAAGAGTCAGTTATGCTGTGGAAATAGTACTGGCCTCAAGCAGAGGTCCTTGCTTTTCTGTTGTGTCACAAAAAAAAAGCCCTCACCCTTAAATTAATGTTTTTAGCAGCATTCTGCAAATCTATCAGGACAGCGCACAGTATTACACATTAAGCATTATATACATATTTTCCCTTTTTCTATTCATTCTTACACTTGAGTCTATTGATGTTTCAATAGCTGAAAGGACTGCCAATACTTAAACATGCTTTTTGATTAATCAGCAGCTCACCATGTTCAGTTGCTTCCGTATTCATTGTTTCTACATCTGCAGCATCATGCATCTCTTCATCCTCATCCTCATCATCTTCACCATGTAGTTCTTTTGCAATGAGCTGTCTTGCCAGTTTGATATTTCGCCCTTCATTGTAGTGCATCTTTCTCTTCATTTCAAACTGTTTCTTCTTTTCTGTGGACAAACAAATTTAAATACTGAACTGATATTTTAATCATCTTATTTTCTCTTCAGAGACACACAAGCATCAACTAGGTCAGTTTCACTCCCACTTTAAAAATAAATTCTTTACATCATCAAGCAACACTTAAATTCACAGTATGTTCTTCAAGCAGTGAAATATTCTATCAAACAAGCCCAATAATAAGGGCTAAATAGCTAATGGACTGGAATGACTGGAGTGCTATTAAAAGAACCTGTCTGCAAGTGAGAGCAAGTCTGACCAAGAGAAGCAGCTAGGAACCGTGTAAGAAATTCCAAAGTTTCACAAGTCTTATTTTAAGCAAACATATGGGCAAATTGAGACATCAATGATAGAAAATGAACTTCTGCAGATGTCTGACTTGACTCCTGGCTAACTACCACAGGSCAATTATCAAAGATGCATTTACCAAGCGTAGAAGAAAATATTTTTCATTTTCCMTACGGCTTGAAGCCTAACTTCGCTCCATATATCCAACATTCCCATAACAGGTCTAGCAGTAACTCATTTTAATCAAATTAAACTCTGCATCTTGGCAGCCCCAACACTGTTTTTGTCTTCCTCACCAGAATTGTAAGGTTACACGCTCAAAGTCGATGAATGGGGCTAGGAAAGATGAGAAGTAACAGCTAGATAACACAAGCTTGAAACCTTAGAAGTGTTATTGTTCAACTGCATCCTCAAAATGTTCTAGCCCAAGCTAAGGCAGAATAGCATCTCTGTTGAAGATGCATGAGACAATTTGCTTCGGAATATTTATAGTTTTCTTGCTAGATCCATCTACCAGCTGATTTGAAACTAACGTAAAAACAAAAAGCATCTATATATTTCTAAGCAATTAGTAGTGCTTTAATTGCAGCAGTAGTCATTAAATTGTTAATTCTACCTGAAATGCATCCCCATTAAGGAATACTCCCTCATCCCAAAACAAAAAAGCCTCTCATATGAGAAGTCCAGGTTTCTTTAAAGGAATTTACACACCTTAAACTTGTATACAAGGGGTCATCCAGTAGCAGCAAGCTTCCTCTTTATATGTGSATCCCAAACCAAACAGTCCTGCCTGAACAGCTGTGATATTTATTTCTAATCTTTTACTTACCTTTGAAAAGCTATATGTCTCCACTTTCAAATGACAACACCTTCCTACTAGATGTTWCCTTTCCTTCCCAAATATTTCTTACCAAAAAGCTAAAACTACTTGCAGTAAGAAAAAAAAAATAACTTATGCCTACCTCGTTCTTCAGGTGTTAATTCTTCATCCTCATCCTCTTCCTCACTGCTTTCCTCTTGCTTTGCTAGGATTTTAGGTCCCTTACCTTCAGCTGCAGCTGCTAGTCTACATAAAACATATAATAGAAAATGCTGAAGAAGCAAGTCTTCACAATCTAAAATACATTAAATTTCAGGATACTCATACAGACTTTGTCCAATGTTTTTGCCACATTTATGTGTACTAACATCCTGCAAGAGATCATTTTCATTCAGTGGCACTATTAGCACAGAAAACTACTTTGTTTAACTGCAGATAGCAAAAGTCTGACTTCTAAGAACAGTAACATCTTTCCAAAAAGCAACTGCTTCTACAAAGATAAAATGATCTTGACGTTTAGTCAGTTATCTATGACAATACTTACTTTTTAGTCAACACATCTGCTTTTAAGGGTTCATTTGACTCTGAATCACTCACTGCATCCTCATCATCTTCTCCTACCATGCTTCAAAGGCAAACAAAGAGAGTAGCCTTAATCAATAACTTGCTGCTCAAAATTTAATTGATATAACAATCAAAACCTTGCAACACAATTAAATTAAAAGACTCCTTTATTACTTTAAGAGTTTTCTAAATCTAATTTAAATATTTATATGAATGACAGCTTTATATATATTTATATAAATGAGAGATGTCAAATGAAAACCAATACAATTCAGACTTATTTATTCCATTAATAATCTAAAGTCTAATACACATAGACCTTATAAAATTCACCTATCCTTTCTGGTAGTACTGCTCAATAACTATAAGCCTTTATTTAGCAGCTTTGTAAACTCAAATATGTTGCATATTTCCAGTAGGACTGCACAGCCTGTCAGGTAATCAGCTATAGTTTTAGCAAATATTGCATCACCCAAAAGGCCACGTTTGCTGCAAAACTACTACTATATTGCCTAGCATCAAAGATTGAAGTTATTTAGGACAGCTGTCTGGCAAGCTTACCTGTGATAAGGAGTACTTGGCTCATCTATTTTCATCAAACCATAATCTTTGCCTGCTGGATGGTACGTAGCTATGATGTTCATTTCATCCCACTTCTGGGATTTTTTACTGAAATCAGAAAGCCAAGTTAATTGTCTCATACTCTAAAAATGATTTCTTCTGTTTGACCATAGAAAAGGAACTTTTAGAACATCTTTTGCCCTCTACTACATTCTATTCAAAAAGAACATTGTTATGACACACAGACTTGTTCAAAGTGTAAACGTGATTATTAAACACCAAGTCACAACAAATTATGAGTGCAACTTTACAACTCTTTCCCTACCAACTCACAATAGCTAAATGAATTTAGGGCTTTATAAATATACTCACATACAAACACACACACACACATTTCCCCCCCACCCCAAGAGACGACCAGTCCTGTTCAATCACTGCCCATTAACTGTCTGCTCTTGTTACAAGTCACAGGCAAATTAGTCTTCCTCTTATTACAACCCACAACACTAACAAAACCAAGTAACTTCCCCTGACTTCTGCTCAGTCAGCTGCTATGATTATTAGTGAAACTGTTGCACGAACAGCACCAACTAACAAATAACTTACTGCAGTAAAACAAGTACCACTGAACTGCTGGGTTTTAACACTGCATTTGTCACCCTAATCTGGAATCATCAAATGAAACCAACTGCTGTAATTAAGCCACAGGAGTTTCATACCTTACACAGACACCCACTAGCGATCATGCATTACTTAGAATTTCCTTGACTAATTAGAGAATGTACCATTTTATGTATATATGTGTACATGTGTGTGTATATATATATATATATATATATATATATGCAGAAACAAAAACACCCAGAGCAACAAAATATGCAAGCCACAAAGCAAGCAATTGCCATGGTCTTTCCCTTAGACTAATCCACAAAATTTAACTTTAGAATATTAAAAGTAATTCCACCATTTAATATTAGCTTGTCTGTTAACATATGCCTGAAATGTAAATTATGATTTAAGGGAGAAAATGGTACAGGGTTTTAGGTTTGGTGGKTTTTTTTGGTTAAACAAATTTAACTTAACTACTCTTACTTAAACACACACTGTTCTAATAACAAGTTACCAGTTTTGAAAAGATATTCAGTCTCAGTAATACAGATGCTTATGAGCAGAACACCATCTGTAAAACAGAGACACTGATCAAACAATTCTCAGTATAAACTAAATTATACATTTATGGAGAGCACCACGTACAATACAACGCAAAAAAATTTGTTAAAGAGAAAAAAATATAGAAGTGGAGTTCACGCCAAATGCTATGTACTACAAACCTATAATTATCAGTGCATACAAATAAGTGAGCCCAATCACCTTACCATATACCAACCCATGCCAAACCCTCATGTTTGAGGTTTCACATCTATTTAACCATTTTGTTCAATTTGCAACACAAGGATTACAATCTGAATGGACAAAACATCAGAGCAGACAATCTGGCTAATATGTTTGGCAGGGTGGAGAGTCACAAGCTTGATGATGACAAAGCAAGAACTGTAGGTCTAGAAATGCCAGTTATTCATATCACCTACTTGGGAGTCTAAATTCACTAATTAAACATCAGCCAAACATCTGCTTGAAGTTCATCTATGACTAACATGAGATGATAATATGGTTCCATATTGAGTACCTGAGAATTTTTACCAGTCACAGCAGTAGGACAACGGTTTGCAGTCCCCATAAAGGGATAGAGCTTAATTTAAGAGGAAATAAGACAGATGGGAGAAACTCCTAACACATGCCTTTGTGCTCACTGCCCTTGCCTCAGAGTGCACAAAGCCAAGGCTTCTGCCTGGCCACGTGATCTCGTTGCCTCCTTTGCACCAGCACTCATACACTAATTCAACAGGAAGCTAACCATTTTTTTTAAGGTTGTTTGCTGCTCAGCTGAGCTCCCTGAACTTGTTCACTGTCTGGCTCCACAGGCACAGGCAAAAAAGTAAGAGAAACACTGCATCAAGTAGCCTTCCCCCCCTCACCCCCCCAAAAAAAAGTAATTTTTGTAAGACTGATTTTCTGCCAGTTTTAGATTCCTGATCTGGCTCACAGCAGAATCTGACAAGCACGAGTGCCTGTGCAAGGGAAGCAGCAGGAACAAAGGGCAGACAACATCATGGACTATCTGCTTGTGCCTCCACATAAAAATATGCAGTCCTCAAACAGAGGAAAGGCTAGAGTTTCTAGCCCAGTCTGGAGGAGAATAGCAGACAATGGTAACTGGGAATTGGGAGTCAAATGATCTAAATGAGGGAATGGGAGTGAGAATGAGGACCTAAAAAATCCCCTGACAAGGAGGGTCAGGAAACAGCTGTGAACTCAGAATCTCATTTGATGTGTTGCTCCAAGCTCTGAGACTGAACTTGGAGTGCAGCTGACTTGCAAAGCCCAAAAATTAGTCTTCATTCTTGCAATTCCAACTAAAACTTGACCCTGCAGGAGATGTTGACCTGCCTGCTTCTTCTACGGCTAATGCAGGAAATCTTCCCATGCTCTACATGCTGTACTAAGCATGGCTGGAGAACTGTGATAATGGGATCCATTCCACAAGATCAAGAGGCACAGAATTACCAGAAATGGATCAGCAGCTGGATTGCTAAAGGCAGGACAAAGACTCATGAAGCATCCCAACTACAGGCAAACTGACTACATTTATTCACCACAAGGAGCCACATGAAGTGATATCAGGGGACTCAAGCATGTATTCAATAAAAACCAAGACCAGGGACTACAAAAGCAAAAAGGCTCTGGCAAGGGTTCCTGTTTTTTCCCCACAACTCATTTGCTGAGTTTGTGCTTATTTTTTGCTTTGTTTGTTCAAGCAGCCTAAACTGTACCCTGGAAAAAAGATTCTGAAGAAAATGTGTGCATACATTTCCCTGGGCTTGGAATCAGGCCACTTGTGCATTTGGGACGAACAAGAGCAGATAATTCCACTGCTTTGGTTGTCTGATGGGGACAATTCATCGCTATCCTGTAGCAAAGGGGCAGAGAAACAAACTCTGCTGGAGAACAGGCCTGAGCACTCTTTCTCTAGTGCAAAGGGAAAGAGCAAGATCAACTTCTGGTCAACAGCAGCAAGAACAATTCCCAGACACCTCAGTGCTGGGAAAAGCACCCTAGACAGCAACGCCCCAGATGAGAAAAGTATATTTTAGTTGTCTAGAACTAGTAGCGATGTTGAAATACATCTGTATGAGACATCAGTATCTTGCTTCTCTTCTCCCTCTGTACTTTACTACTTTAGCATGCTACGTTCATTGTCACAGAACTAGCACAAAACTAGACAGCTCTAACAACCCTAATACTAGAATTTGTAGAAGCAAGGACAGATAGAGAAGGTAACTGCTTCATCCACTGACGTTTAAACTGCCTGTGTTCGCAACTGAATACTTAGCAATAATATTGGCATCCTTAGCAAAACTTTTTGGCATACACTAGGCTTGAAATTAAACAATCTACAGACTGTAATTCAGTAATTTATAAACACAAGATTGAAGAAGATTTTAGTGGTTTGGTTTTTAGCATTCATTTCTTTTAACTTACATACCAACATTAAAAGCCTTGGCTGTGGAACACCTCCCAAAAAACAAATTTAAAATTCAGCTAGGAAAAAAGTATCATTAATGGTCATGTCATTTCACCCCTCAGTGTAAAAAGTCTTCACATGAGGGTGACTAACTATTCTAAAAAACCCACACCTTCCTTTATTGTCTCTAATTTAGCATGCTTAGGCATGCCAGAGCAGCATAGAATTGATGACACAAGGTTAGGATCATCACAGGAAAATGCTTCCTGACATTGCTTCAGATATAAAAATATGAACTCTCATCTTCCTTAGTAAAATCAGATTTGAAAAATGAAAAACGCCAGAAGCGCTCATCTGTATTCTCAGTTTTAAATATTTAAATAAGCATTTATTTTGAGATTGCACCTTGATAGGTCAGAGGCCCCTGCAGCAATACTACTCTAAGGAACACCTCTCACGCCTCGCTTGCTCCTACCAAAGCAGACCCTTCTCCTGTTTGTGCCAACACYGCTGCCTGCAGGACTGCACTGCAAAACACATCAAGGAATTGGGTTCAGCTAAATACACACACAAAGGCACACTTAGTTACTTTGTAAAATGCCACACCAGAGCCTTCACAGGCTCTTACCAGAGCCTCAAGGTAAATAACGCCGTACAGCAATAATGCCATGAACGTATCTGCCATTAAACTATGATGTTAGCTCTTAGGGTGCCATCCTAGTGGTGTCCCAGTTTCACAAGCTTTGCTCTTGCATCATGCCTTTATTAAGGAAGTTTTCCAGAGATTTTAACCACCACTAGCAACGGTGCAGTCAACAATGATGTGAACAYGAGAGCTCTACTGAACCTAGTGTTTTAGAAGAAGATAGCTGAAACAATGAGTTCCTTCACCTGCAGCTATGAATTTCAATATTAGGACTAAGCAGAGGCTGCTAATAGAAATGCACCTAGTAAACAGATGCCTTAGTTTATAAACTAGTTTTTAATCTTAAAAAGAAGATCACAGCAGTACCATTTGTTATTCTTTTAAATAAAAATAATGATTTTGCTACAGTCAAAAATAACACAGATTTAATCAAGTTGCCAGAGCTGGCAACCAAAAATAACATCTGCACACAAGCTAGCTTTAAAAGCGCTATATTGATCTTTCCAGGAAAGCTTCCAATACAATTTGCCAGGTTTAGCCAACATCCTTTAGCTTGCAAGGCAATTTCTGAATTAATTTAATAACGCATTTACTGACTTGCATTGGTAGACAGGAAATAGGAACTGGATTCCTGCCCATTTAACTGCATCACAAGAAATTACTGTGTACTATAAACAGCTATACTATATACACAGCTCATTAGTTTGTACTCTAATTTATGATCATTCTACAAAATGGTACAAAGAAATCATAGAATATTAGGCTACTAACAACCAGTTTAACTTGAGGTTAGGTGTGGTAGTAAACACCTTGTGTTACATCATATTAAAACTGGAAAACAGAAAGATAACATTCGTGTAAGATATTGCCACTGACATTCACCTCCTTCAAAAACATTATCTCATTCCTTCAGTTGCATTAACTTGTCCCTGGAAAGCAGAAGCATTCAATAGAGGCAATATCGCAAATGAAAAACTTTTAGTCTTAACTCTGCTAGGTAGGAACTATATTCATGACTTAACTAGGCCAAGAGGAAAAGGAACACTAGCATAATAAACAAAATTTGCATGTTTATTTATTATACCTCTTCTTACAATACTGAGTGAGGTCCCAAATGAAGAACACTGTCAAGAGCAGTTTTATAAACAGGGAGTTCAGGTCTAACCCTGGTCATCACAACACTACGGAATCTTGGAGCTACACCAGGCAGCATGTACTCGGTGAAAACATCAGGACTAATGCAGGGATTTTTCCTGGTCAAGGACAGCTACTCTCCTGTTGGCTGGCTAAAGACCACTTCTTTTATATTTGGACTAACTCTGCTACAATTAAACCAAGATTTTCTCATCATTAAAAATACAAGTCACTTCACCAGTGCATATTCGCAAGTGTGAGATCTTTGAAGATGAATCTTGGAGGACCAAGAACAGATCTTACTTATGTTTCCATCCAGCAGAAGTCTTCTCCCCACAGACTACCTTTGAGGAGATGACTAAGTCTCCCACAGCAAAGTATATTTTCCCAAACTGCACCTTATTTTTCTAGCAATTGAAAACCTTCCCATTTGTCAATTGTCTTTTTGGAAAAACTTTTAAACGTAATTTTACTTCTGTTCGTGTTCCATAAACAGCAAAGAACCACATGAGYTCTTTTAGTTGCCACACTGCGCAGCCAGCTCATACTCTCGGTAACAGTCACGACCAGGGTAATTCTGCCCTCCTTCCTGCAGCCCTCTCACTTTCACACCCACAGCCCTTATCAGCGTCTACCTTCTTACCACAGACCCATGTTTCAAACTGTGCCGCATCCTCCCACACCCAGAAGCCAGGGCCTCGCCACGATGTTTCCACTGTGTGACCTCCCACACATGGAATTTTTTCCAGGGGAGCTTCTGGCAGCAGACACACAAAGGGTTTCAGAGCACTGTTGAAACGCGCGGAGCGCAGGCTCCCTGGCAGMTTATTAAACAAAACAACCCAGACGCAGCCCCCTGCTCAGGCTGCCTCTAAAACACCGAATGCCCAGAGCACACAGCTTACGGGGAGCCTGCCCCAGCCTTGTCCCCCTTCCCGACACTCTTCCCCCAAGCACCTTCCAGTGGCAAGCGCGAGGCAGGAGAGCAGGCCGCAGCAGGCGCTCCGTACCGCCCAGATGCCTCCCTAGGGGATGGTCCCCTAACTTGTCCGCACGCTGCTACCCGCCAACCTAAGGCCGCCACTGAAAAACGCAACAGCCCACGAAGTCCCCGCCGAGACCMCGCCGCACAGGCCGCGGCTCAGACACAGCCCCGGGGCTGGAGCCCCCGCGGCCTCCCCTCCCCGGGGCACGCGGGGCGCC
>NW_020447664.1:792429-850979 GCF_003343035.1 Apteryx rowi
GAGTGGGGCTGAGCGCGAGGGGCGCGCGCGGTGGTCGGGCGCGCTCGCTGGGGTCTTGCACACAGGCGGATTCACCCGTGCGTGCGGGGCTCGTGCCTGTGCTTGGGGGGTTTCGCACGCAGGAGGTTCAGGCACAGCTGCGGGGCTTTTGCACGTGCGTGGGGCTCTTGCACACGCAGGGGGTCTTGCACGCATGCCCTTGCTGGCGCACAGGTGTGCGCTGTTCCTTGCAGGGAAAGGCTGACGCTGCACCATGCGGGCCCCTGCGTGATGTCCCCAAAGGCCCCTTCAGGTGATGTGATGCAGAGATGTCACAGCCGCTGCAGTGCCCCAGCATCGCGGTGTTTGCAGCACAGCCGGGCCTTTCTTGTGTCTCCGTGAGACAAGGAGGGGGCCTGGGTGGCACCCGCAGGGCTCAGACATCGAGGGTGTCCGCCTGTAGGTAAAGCGCTTGGGTTTCCCAGCAGGCCCTACAGCCGCCGGGGCCAAGGCGGGGTGGGCACCTGTCTGGGGGAGCCGCAGGGTCCCAGCCGGGGCTCAGCCAGCTGGCAGCACGGGGATTTGGCTGGCCCYGACTTGTGGAGCTTTGACATTAGGATCTGAAGCAGTGAAAACGTTCAGAATTAACATAGGGAGAAGCACCACAAACCTTCAGGCTGGGTGCGTCTGAGCCCCCGAGGAGGCAGGCGGGGGCTGCGCGGGCCCGCGCGCCGGGGAGGTGCCGGCACGGCCGAGGGGCAGCGGTGCTTTGCCCCCGGGACRTTCAGCGAGAGCTCGCAGCTTGGCCATGGCGTTTCCCCTGCGAGTCTGTCCGTTCCCCTCCGGGTGCACGCGGTCTCGGTGGGATTTCTTTTGCTCTCAAACGGCGTGGGGGGATTTTTGTGGGGCTGTGCGCACGCCCGGGCCTTGGCTTGTCCCTTGCCAGCCTGGCACCACAGGGCAGGACGAAGATGCAGGAATTGCATTTCGACGTGCTCGTGGACAGGAGAAGGGGACGGAGCTGCCGTGCTGCCGGGGTGCAGCAGAGGGAGATCCTGCCATGGGAATCGCCTGCCGTCGCTGCGGCACAGACAACCAGCGGTGCCCAAAGCCAGAGCAAAACCAGGCAGCAGGGTGCCGCGATGAAACAGTCTGCCTGGAAAGCCAGGCACGCCTGGGAGCTGACCGGCAGCGCTGGGCATGCTGGCGTGTCCCACTGGCGTCCTCTCCCTGGTCCCTTCTTCGGCTGCGGTCCGAGGATGCGGGTTTATACCATACTGTATATCCGCATTGTTATTTCTTCATTTCAGTAAAAAGCACAGGAGGTGGGGTCACCGCCAGCCCAAGCCAAGCGGTGGGTTTGCCCGTACGTCAGACCCCAGGGAGTTTCGAACCCTGCGCCATCCACAACGTCGGGCTTCACCCGTAGCCGAGACACAGCGCAGAGAAAGACAAGGCTGGGACAGTCTGCAGGTCCGATGGGGAAAACCAGCTTGCACCAGAGAGGGGGGAGCGCTGGGTAAACACACACAGTAACGCTGCCTTTGTACATACCTGAATTTTATTGCATTGGGAAAAACTGAACTGCTTTTCTCAGGACAACCCTGCCCAGGGCCGGGGGGCTCAGGGGCAGGGGTTAGTTCTCCTCTGCAGCTAGTTTTACAGAGCAGAGATAAGGCAGACGGTGCTGGTCCTGGTGCCCAGTGCCCTGCTCAGGGTCCCTGGAGGTGCCAGGAATAAACGGAGAGCGGCGCCGCTGGCCGGGGCACCGCCGCGCTCCCCGGGCACCCGCGAGCCGGGCGTTGAGCGCTGCGCGATGCTGCAAGGGGCCGAGCACGGGTGTCCCAGGGGGTCGCCCAGATCGCAGTGCTCGCTCTCGTACCAGYGCCCACCGAAGGAAATCCTCTGTCCATCCTTCCCGCCAAGGCCGGGAGCGAAGAGCGCGGTGCCAGCCTTCCCCTTGCTCAGCGCCCTGTGGCCCCGTGCCGCCCGCCGCGCGCCCTCGCAACGGGGTGCTCCCGAACCTCCCGCTTCCCAGGTCTGGGGGCTCCCGGGGCCCCTCGCAGTCCYGGATCGCCGGCGCAGGAGACGGGACTGTTCAGCACCTTTCGGTATGCTCGGGCTCAGGTCCTTGGTTGGGAGCCGACCCCGCGTGGGTCCCCTCCAGAGCGGGGCTGGGCCCCCCCCCCGGCGGGTTCCCTCCGCGGGAGCTGCTGCACAAGGCGAGCGGCGAGGCCGCGTATGTGACCACAGCTACAGCTCAATCATTTGCTCCCAGAGCCCAGAGGGCTTCGAAACTCCCTGGCCAGGCCAGGCCAGGCTGACCCTGCTCTCCCGCTGCCATATCCTCCGAGGAAGGAGGATTACAGGTTGCCMMGGGAGGTTGTGGAGTCTCCTTCTCTGGAGATATTCAAAACCCACCTGGACATGATCCTGTGCAACATGCTCTAGGTGACCCTGCTTGAGCAGGGGGGTTGGACTAGAAGATCTCCAGAGGTCCCTTCCAACCTCAACCATTCTGTGATTCTGTGAGGAAGGGCAGATCCAGCATGCCATGCCCCAGGCCGGCTTGGGAAAGTCTTACAGCTGTGAAGGTACAAAAGCCCAGAAGCAGATCTTTTGATTTCATTTTTAATGAGTTGCATCAGTGCTATTTAAGCAGAGTCGTAGCAGCGCCTTGCGAACATCTGCCGAGGCAGATGCAGTGCCATCAGGGCACTCAGACGTATTGAAAGCAGCGAGCAGCACATGAGGCAGAGCCTGCTAGCTGGAGGTGTTCAGGCTCTGCATTTCACAGGCAGGATGAGAGCCGCATTTGCCCCTCGCCCGTCCTGCACATGGACAAGAGAATGGACCCTTCTCTTTCTGCCTGTTTGCGGGTACTCTCGGAGCTGAGCCTCTGGTGGTGCAGGACCAGCCTTGCTGGAGGCAAGAGAAGACACACAGGCACTGGGGGGGATGGAGCAACATTGAATTTCTGGACATTTTTTGGCTTCTCAGACTTTAAATGCAAAGGGCCAGATCTGGATTTTAGCGAGAAGGTTTGCTGACTTGGCAGGAATATATCCCTACATCCCTGCACCAGAAAACATGTTCAAAAACCCCAGTGGCGATTCCTAGGCTGCAGGACAGACCCCCCCCCCCCATGTCCAGCCGTTGCAGCTGGGGAGGCAGTGCCTGCGGGGCAGCTCAGCCGCTGCGGATACCTAACAGGCCCAGAAACATCAGAACAAAAATAGGAAACAAACCTGTGGGTGCATGATGAAAGGTTTTCCCACAGGACTAATATTCGTACATCACATCTCATACCCTTTTGTATCCATACACCTGAGGATTCACAGCAACAGCAAAACTTCACGTCTGCACTTCAGGATTTCTTCACCCCTTAGCTTTGAGTCAGTCAGTTACTCTGCAAAAGTCAGTCAGAGTGAGACAAAAAAAGGAGGAATAACAACAGAGAGAACAACCACAAGGAGTAACGGTCAGGGCTGGCAAACTACCGTTAGCAGAGGGGTTATGACTCTACGTAAAGAAGTCCTAACGGATGCTAAGGAAAGCAGCAGAGTTCGTAGCTGGTGTGGTGCTGTTGGAGTTACATGTCAGGAGGGCAGTTAAGTTGGTCCGTGGGCATCATTTTCTCGGTGTCAATCTTGTAGGATTGGAGAAGGCTCTTCAGGTTGTCCACGGTTTCCGGGTGCATCTCGGGAGCTCTTGACAAAATCCAGGCGTAGTTGACATGGAAGAGCCAGATGATGTTAGTGCAGGAGTAAACCAGCGAGTAGTTCTCGTAGTCAGTGGAGATGACCCAGTAAGGGGTAGAAGGTGTGACTGGGAGAAAAAAGGGCATCGTTAAACACCATGGGTGAGCAGCTCTGGACTGCTCCGCGGCAGACTGCTGGAGCCACGTCTCCTGGGGGCTGTGCCCCCTCCTGCTGCTGCTGGGCCACACCGTCGTGGCCAGAGCAGGGAGCTGTAATTTAGGAAAACGTATCAGGGCTCCTTGTTCTGACCAGAGGGACTCGAGAAAGCCACAAAGCCCTGAACATGTCACGCTGTGACCTGAACAGCTAGCCCAGCCCTCCAAAACCCCATCCTGCTGGTGCGCGTGTGAGGGGGGCTTGCTGGCATGGGGGAGCCATAGGCCCCACGGAGCCGCACGGAGCCAGGACAGCGGAAAGCAGCATCGCTGGCCGATCCCACCGGTACCAGCCACCTGGGCAAATCCCCTTCCCAGTCCGGCTGCTATGTTTAAAGTATCTGCTCCCACGAGCATCAGCTACTCCAGCTTCAAACCACCAGGCAGAAAGCAGGAATCGGTCCAGCAGGCTGGAGTAAGTGTGCGGGGATTTGTTTCTGGTCCATTCGGAAATGCCAGGCGCGGCTCCTCGGGGCTCGCGGCCCGGGCGGGCGCTGGCCCTGCGCGCTCTGCAGGTGAGACGGCCGCGGTGGGGGCATTGGCGGCACGTAGCCCGGTCTGCCTGTGCCTATGGACCGTAGCTGTCTGTGCATGTCCCCTGCTCCACCCACTTCTCCAGGTAACTCCTCTGTTAGTGCCCCAAACAGCCAAGGAAAAGGTGTGAGAAAGTAAGAAATAAAAGGGGTGCAAAGGAGAGACTGATTTTCACTTTCCAAAGCACTGCTGCAGACGGAGGAAAACGCTGTGTAACGTGAATAAAATGCACTGTACCTCGGCAGGCTCCTGTGGTGTGTTACGTTAACAAGTGAAACAAAAGCAAACAAAAACACATTATTAAAGCTTAATAGGAGCAGCTTGCAAGCAGAGGCAGGGTTCAGAAAAACAAGCCTGTTCCTGGCTCGGGCAGTGGCTGCTGGGCTGCCTCCCCCCACCGCCAACCCTCTGGTTCCCCAGCTGTAACATGGCACGTGGAGATGGTAGGGCTGCTGATCTTCCTCGCTTCGGGATCAGCTGATGAAAAGTGCTCTGCCACTGCTAGGCCTGTTCTGCTGTATATTATGTCTAAACGTCA
Source organism: Apteryx rowi (assembly GCF_003343035.1). Lineage (NCBI taxonomy): Eukaryota > Metazoa > Chordata > Aves > Apterygiformes > Apterygidae > Apteryx > Apteryx rowi. The sequence goes on from NW_020447664.1 coordinate 797,397, forward strand.
TCAAACCTCTGCCTGCTGGTCCCAACATTGGTCCTAACCCTTTGCCTGGGCCGTGGTCCCCATCATGCTGCGGTGAAGCCCCTGGGGCAGGTTCACCTCTTGCTCTGCAAGTTTTACACTTTCAGTAACATTACAGTTACTTGCTTTATGCCCCTGCACCCAGCCTGCCCTCCGCACGAGCCGGGCTCGCGGCAGCCAACGGCCCATGCCAGGAGCCGGCGCCGGCTGCGAGCGGCTCTGGGCGACACACTTACACCAGTTGAAGCTGATGCCCAACTTGGCTGGCTCCTTTACGTCCGCATGTGTGATTTCTCCTTCGGTTTCTTTAACTTTGCCGTTAGACCTAAGGAGAGAATGACAAGGCGAGAAATAAAATTAGGAGAGTTTGAAATCACGTTTAAGTTTTTACTTCCAGGAAATTATCCCTCCTGATTCATTCATCTACCAAGGGGTGGCTGAAACACGTCCCAGCTAACCACAGCTTCCCCAGAAGAACAGGTCAGCCTTTGGAGACTGCGTTTCAGTGGCTGGCAGGACGCGCCAGGTCCTGTGACATGCTCAGCGGGGTAGCGGGGACACGGGAACGCTGTTGCAGGTTAAGCTGCCCCTGACCCCCAAGGTGCCTCTCTCCAAGGCTTTACAGCGTGGCACGTTTCCCAGCCAGCACTACTAAAAATGCCTGACAGCACACATTCAAACCATTAAGGGCAGGTTAACGAATGAAGGATCCCCAGAGCTGCTTGAGAGAGGAAGCGGCAGAACCGATGCGTGGCTGATGCGAGCCCTCATTTAATGCTCCTGCTGCCCGAACGCGCTTCGATTCCCCGGGGATAATGACAGAGCAGAAGAAGAGGAAGAGCTGGTGCACGTGGGCAGGGACAGCATTCCTGGGACAGTCTGCAGTGTCCAGCACAGCCAGACACACGACTGCCTGCAAACACCAGYGATAACTGGAGGGAGGCCAGGCACCGCTGCAGGCCCAGCTCTCCTCCCGCTCTGCCTCGCACAGATGTGCTGGACTGGCCCCTGCAGCAAGCATTTTTTCCTAATTGCCTCTTTTCTTGAAATCTAAATCCTGACGCCCCCGAGTGCGCATGGTTCTGCTCAGGACCAAGACGTAGCACTGCACAGTCCAAAAACCGCTTCTCTGCTCTCCTCCGCCGCTACCAGAGGAGCTTCCCCTTGCAAAGCCAGCCTGAAGGGCTCAGTGACGGCAAGCTCAGCTCGGTGGCATTTCTCACCACTGCATGAGCTCAGTGGCTGCAAAGGGAGCCCCAGGCAATCGCCCATGCCTTTTCCAGGTCGAAGCATATCCTTCCCCACACAAGTTCCCTGCCCCTGCTTGATGAGTTCAGGTTTGTTTCATTGCTGATTCAGAGCACCGTCCCGCCAGCAGCAGGCTCTACAGCTCAAGCTGCCTTTTCTATGATTGCATTTTCCCCTGGAAGCCTCAAGACTGAGCAACTGCCTGTGGGGCTTTGAAATGGGAGCATCCAAAGAGACAGGAGCTAATCTGTCTCACCAGCCGCTGCCTTGCTCTATAAATGCAGACCAGCTGCAGGGCACAGGTATTGCAAGGGAGACGCCGTGCCTGTGGGTCTGCCGGCAGCAAAGGTCGAGGGGCTGGTGCTGGAGCCAGGCACAGCACACGCAGCGGCCAGCATCTTTTACCAAGATACTCCTGACCTTTGAGGATCCTGAGCTGCTGCAATCCTGACACCGACAGTCAGTGCCCTTGAGATATCCCCCTCCTGCAGAGGCCCCAGCTGTTTGTCAGGCGCTCCCATGGCGCGGGAGCTGCAGAGACGAGGCCGAGCGGTCGCAGAGCGGCATGGATGCTGCTCCCTGCCCAGCACAAAGAGCGTGTTGCAGCGTTGTTATTGCGAAGCAGAACAATGTCGCCAGGTCATGCCAGGGAGCGCAGAGAACAGCGGTTCCTTCAGTGCTCGCTCCCTCTCATTCATTCTGCCGCTTGCGGCACCACCCCATGAAAGGCAGAGCTGTTGATAGACCCAAATAAAATAACATCCACAGCGGTCCACGCAGAAAGCCAGGAGGGCTCAGCGTGACTGCCGACTACCAAGCATAGCGAAGAGAACAACTGGTGCATTCACTTTGCTCACTGATTTAAACTGGCAGCAGTTTCTGCTACCCTTACACAGCGGCTGCTACCAAACAAGGTAAATGCTTCAAAGAACAGATTGTCAAAGATTTGCTCAAGTAAAAATGGCCCATGTGCCTCATGTTCCCAGCCCCTTTTCATCAGGTGCTTCGGGCACTTTTACTCCGGAGAAGAGCAGTGCAGGGCATGGCACTTATCAGCCCATAGGCCCGTGTGACAGGACCTGGGACATCTGGCTTCTCCTCCACCAAAGGCCGTGGTGTGTTTAAAGCACTGAGGACTGCAAAACAGTCGGTGAGCGAGACCCAGATTATTTTACACTTACTGCAGCTCCTTGTTGATCACTTTGACCTTCCCGTTCTCCTCCAGCAAGTAATTTGCCTGGATGCAGCTTCCTTTCTCGAAATTTGATGGCAGCTTTTCTATCTCGTACCATTTTCCAACGTACTGATAAAAGAAAGTCCAGAGAGAAGCCTTTAGCGCGAGGGGACCCAGTGAGTCTGCAGAGCAGCCTGGCTCGCTTGGTGACATGGTTTGACCTGCTCAGTTCACAGGAGCCTCAGTGGCCAGCAACTGTCCCCACGTGGGCCCCCAMGACTGCAGAGGGGTCTGTGGGGTGGCGCAGGCGCTGGAAGCTCAAACCTCCAACCTCACCGGCTGGGCCACAGGCAGCCAGTGCCACAGAGGCTGCGGTAGCACTAGGCCATGCGTAAGGCGCTCAACACACAGCCACTGACATTAGGTTTCAAGACCCATCAGACCCACCCCGTGCCCCAGCAGGGTTTCTCTCTGAGCATGTATCACCATAGCCTAGCTTGCTACCCGATGGGAGGTTTTAGAAAGCTCTTCACACCTTGGTGATATCGAAGTTTTCTTGGACTGGTGGGTCTGGACATGGTCCCATGTGAAACGTCTGCCCTTTTCCAAAGCCAACGAGACCGAGCAGGACTGAGAGCAGCACTGCCGTCTGCAGCATGGTTGTGCCTGGACGCAAACAATAAAATAGACTTGAAAAGGAAGAAAGTATTAGAATTTGGGGCCTCCCTGGAGCAAGCATTGGTGTGATATATGGCAAGAAAGCCATATCTTCTGCTGCCCCTGCCCATCAAGGGACACAGGAGGGAGAAAAGGAACACGGGAACTGCCACGTTACCCCCTCTGCTGAAGGCACTGCCCCAAATACGCCCCTAGCCCGACAACTGGCAGGCACCGCCGGCAGCCCTAAGGACGCAAGCCAAAACCTCACGAGGACTCGGCAGCACCACGGCACGGCCCGTCCTGTCAGCACGCAGACCTGGCACCTAGCAAGACGTGGGGGGTTTCAAACACCTCAGAAACATCTGCACTTCCGCAAAGCTGAGGCAGGGGCATGGCAGAGGCATGTGCTGTAAAAAGCTAGAGGAAAATAGAAACTAAAGCTAAAGGGGCCCTGCTCTAAAAAGCAGGAGGAACAAGCCGCAGCCACAGCCAGCAGGCTGCCACGCGCCGCCGGAGCCGCTTGGGGCAGGACGGGGCGCAGACCCCTCGTGCTGGGCTGCTCCACAACCCTCTGCCCAAAGCGCCTCCACCTGAGCGGCAGTAGCGTTTGCCCGAAGCTCGACAGAAAAGCTTCATCTCTCTCCCACCATGGGACACGGGTTCCTCTGAAAACGCAAAGGCAGTGCCCGTTTTGTACCAAAACCTCTTAATTCAGAAACGTACCTGAGGCGACAAGGTGACCCGGTGCGCTGAGGCTTGGTTGCGAAGGCGCAGGGCTGCAGGGAACGGCTGTCCCGCGAGGTCGCCGCCTCTAGGATTTATAAGCGCGTCGGGATCCTCATTATTCAGCACCCGCACAAGCGCCTCCCTGCGCCGAGACACGGGCTGGCTTTTGCGGGGGGCCGGGCAGCTGCCCGCGCTCTGCAGCTGGTGCGAAGCTGGAGACGGGCTGCAGCGCGGCTGCTCAGCCGGGCGGACAAAGCGCCGCGGGCGCCTGCGCGTAGCTCCCGCGGCTGCTCAGCTCTGCCCTTTCATGCCCGGAAAATCCTAGTGTTCCCACAGCCGACGTTTGTAAGGAGTTATTGCAAAAGTTGGCGGGGGGGACAGCAGTGGCCCCCATCCCACTGCCTATAGCCCAGGGGCCGCCACGCTCCCAGGAGCAACGCGCAGCCTCCCCTGCCGCGCAGAGCCACCCGGGCCCAGATGCCACTCGAGCAGCTGCGAGACCCTCGGGGCACAGCGGAGGGCTCACGGGCACCAGCCGGCGTCACCAGCCAGCAGTCACGGCCTGCGCTGGGGGACACCGTGGCAGCGAGGGCCCTGGCGGGGCAGCCTGCAGCGGGAGCTGGGGAGCACAGAGTAACCGTGGTGCCCACGTGGGCTTACTCCACTCCTGGCCTGGGTGCGCAGGGAACGCTTACGAAGCCAGAGTTTTATGTGTTTTTTTAGGGGACATTTGGAATAGCTACAATGATGGCCAGTAGCATCTGCATGGTGCTTCTTCAAAGCATGCCCCAAACCACCGATTCATCCACGTTACAGGCAGCAGGAGTACACAGGGAGGATTAAATAGAAGGAGCGTCACAGGCTTGTCTTAGGAGCTGCAAGAACTTTCGGCACTTTTGCTTCTAGATTTTTAAATCTCATTACAAGTGAAAGATGCCTCTGCAATTAATTCTGAGCTGACCTGACAGTTCTTCCAACAGGTGCCCAGCAAACGAATTTGACAGTGGTGCAGTCATCTGTGAAAGCAGCTGGTCCCATGAGTTATGCAAGGAGAGTTGAGTAACAGACAGGATGCTCTGTGCACTTAATTACATTTTCTTTTAATCTAATCTCTGTTCAGGCTTTTGCTTTTTCTGTGCTTTTATATGCTGCACCCCATGGCTTACTTGTACGTGCACAAACATTCTCTGAGCCCCTGAGTGTGCAAAAGACCTCCCGAGAGCCACGAACGGCTCCGCTTCTGCCCCTCTTACAGAGCAGTCACCGGGTCCCAGGGCCATGCAGCAGCAACGTGCCCTGAAACGCAGCACAGCCGAGGTGCTCCTATGAACCCCACGGCCAGCACCGCTCATCCAACCCACACAGCAACAGCAGCCAGGGGCGAGGAGCCTGCGGGAGCCCCTCCGCACCCCAGCCCAGCTTCCGCCCCCGCCGGGGCCCCGCAGTCCCTTGCGGATGGCAGCGCTGGCACCGAGCAGGGCGGCACGCAGAGGCTCTCCCCAGCCCGCATGCGGCTCCCTCAGCAGTTTGGCTGCCACCATGTGTGCATCCCTCAAACTCTAAGAGCCTGGCTTTAGACTGGCTGCCCACGTTAACATCAGAGGAGGCTGCAGAACCTCGGTGAAGTCCCGCGTTCATCTGAACCTCTTGCAATATAAACAGGTTAGAAATGAGAACTCTCGACACACGCCCTGACCTGAACTATACAAATGGCTTCACACCATCCACTGCAGAGGTAAGATCCCTACACACATAGCAGTCCAGCGAGCTCAGATTTTCTCCTCACCTAGGCTGTGTCTGTACTGGAAAAGCACCAGGAGGGAAAGCATTGCAGAGTGGCCAGACTTGACCACAGGATGGTATTTCGCCTGTGCGTGTGCATGCAAGCATGTGAAGGTGTGCCTGTGTGTGTGTGTGCGTCCACATCTACCATCTAACACAGAGCACTCTCCTAGGGGACGGAGCAAGGACACCCTGACGGCAGCGGCAGCATTTTGCCTTTGAATGGAGTGGCCCCTTTTCACTCCACTGGGAGAAGAGCCAGCAAGAAGTGACACTCCTTGAGCCACAGCAAGAGTGGGGATGGCATGTGGGGTGCGCTTTACTGTAGCTGTCAGCTCCCTCACAGCTAGCACCAACACCAGTGGAAGCAAACTAATAGCTATTTATTATGTCCTGGTAGGAGTCACAGTGGCTCCCACTAACCCAAGGCAGGATCCCTTCAGAAGCCGAAGGGATGGGTTGCGTAGACCCCCTTGTTCTGCACCACTGCATGTGATATGAGCTTCATGTTGCTGCAGGACTGATTCCACGTAGATGACTTCACTGCTCTCAAATTTGCCTTCACTCGCTCGTATGCCTGCATTGGACAAAGACGTGCCGTTACCTATTAGTTATGAAACCACCGACCCCCTAGTCCTCGTGTAGTCAGCTAAGGAAGAAACTTTATAGGAGCCGGGGAAGGAGGCAGTGTTCAGCCTCCAGTGCTGGCACCTAAAATCACAGGCTGTGGCTGCAGCAGCTGTGCAGACCCCCAGCCTCTGGGTCAGAGTGGCCACTCCGCTTGGCTGCTGCCAGCGCAGCCCCCCAGCCCTCACCCCAGACACTGCTCACTAATACGTTGCCCCCATCCTGCTGCCAGCACCCCTCGGAGGGCCTGCCCCAGGGGACAGCGCTGCTTCCACAGAGGGGTCTAAGGGACCCCAAAGGGTCTACGTCATCCCAGGGCTGCACAGCCCAAGCTGTGCTCAATACAGCTTTATGGCTGCAAAGGATGGCTGCTGCAGGGCCCAGCACCCTGGGAAAGAAATTGCCAAAAAGCCCATCCCAGGGCCTGCCTGGAGCGGGGTGGGGGGCTAGGGGACCGCACGAGTGCTAAGGCACTGCGTGCGCTGAAGCACAAACAACCAGAGCCGACAGCCGAGCTCGCTGCTGGGCTGCTGGGACCTGTTTCCAAGCAGGAGGGGTTACACCCTCTCCAGGGGCACATTTCTGGGCTCTGTCTGACCACAACGGGAAGTACCGAGGTATCTGCTGCTCACAGATTAGAGGCGAGAAGACTCAGATACCTACAGCTGAGTCTCTGCTCGGGCTCATGAGGCCAGGACACATTCACCAGCCACCCCTTCTCCAGCACTGCCAAGACTCCTGCCTGTCATCCTAGCTCAGCCCCTGCACAGACCAGGGCTCTGCTCAACATCCCACCTGTTGTTAGCCAGGACCAGGACTCTGCTTGTGAGCCAGCCCACCTTTAGTACACACCGGAGCAAGGGTTCAGGGAAAGGCATAACCCTTATAATTGCACCTAATCATGGGGTGGGGAGAATTTATCTCCATCTGCTAAGCAGTTCATACCCTAGAGCAAAGGAGCAGAGGCACATCAAAGGGCAGGAAGCTGGAGCAGGAATGGAAGCACAGGAAGGAGGAGAGCCAGGGGAGAACTGGGGCAAGAGGGGGCATGAGACACGCTGTGAACATTTCATGCAAGAATGAAGCCTCCTGCACATTTCTGGATGATGAGGCAGCTGCAATGCAAGAGTACAGGGTACATGCACAGCACATGGAGGGTGAAGTGGTGCAGGGGTATGGAGAGACAAGGCAGCACTGTCTACAAGGCACATATGAAGTGTATATGGGGTGAGGCAGCACTGGCTACCCAGCATATCTTGGCAGGGTTGTAGGAGAGGCAGCACTGGGTACAGGGAAGGTACAGGGTGTGTATGGGTTGAGGCAGTGCTGGGCACATGATGGATACGGTATAAGCAGCACTGGATTAAGGTCACATATGGTGCACGTGCAAGGTGAGGGAGTGGTGGGTACATGACATATGTGGGTGCATGGAAAGGTGCCTGAAGCCCACGGGCCAAACACAGGCACTGGTCCCTCCAGGACCAGTCAGCACAGGCATGGGTCAGCTGCCCAGTGACAAAGCCACCAACAGGCCATAGCAAGTGGAGCAACTCAACACACTCAGCTCCATGCCCACCTCGTGGCACCACGTCCGGCACAGGAGTTTCTCATGTTCTGCAGAGGCCAGTTTCAGAGATAAGGCTCGGCTGGCCCTAGGGAGAGGAGGTAACTGCAGTGAGTGCTGCTAGCAAAGAAAACTCCCTTGTTAGAAAAAGCTGGAGCTGCAGATAAAATACAGTCAGCTGAGGGCTGGGACAGGGCAGTGCCACTCTACCCCTGAAGATCTATATGCCATCTATAACTATCGTTTAGTGCAGAAGTGAGATTCTCCCATCACCCACCCCAAGCCACCCTGAAGCCAGCTGCTGGGACATGTGTAAAAGAGGAGCTTTAGCTGGCTGAGCCTGGGTAGGACCTGGCTTCCAAGGGAAATGCTGTCTCATCACACTGTATTCTCCAACATCCTGACCCCAGCACTGCTGCCCTGCTCCCTGCCGCAGATTACATCCGGCTTCACCCCCTGGGGGCTCCTGGCTGGGCCAGGGAGAAGCCTGCAACAGCAGAAGGCCCCAAAAGTTCTCCTTGCCATGAGACCATCAAGGCAGCAGCCTGGCAGGAAGGTCGTTCCTCCCTCAAAATACCATCTCCCCCCTCCACCTCCCTTGCGCACCTGGAGAGTACCACGGCCATGGCGTACATATCTATCACGGCATCGGCCACACGCTTCAGGTGGAACTGCTTATCTGGGAACAGAGACTGTGGTGAGCTGGGCGGATGTGCCAGCTGCTCTGGCAGTCGCTGCAGGGTAGGTGCGTGGCCACAGCTGCCGTGGGGTGAAAGGGCGCCAAGCACTCCTGGGAGCAGGATCTGCTGTCGCTCCCTGTGCCTGCCACAGCAAGGGCTGAGGATGYCCTCACAGTGCCAGCAGGGCGCAGAGACATCAGACCTGGGCTCAGCCATGCCGGGTGCTGCACAGGCAGGCAGGAAAGCGGTTCCCGCTGACGCCTGCCCTGCTGAGCCTTGCAGGCTCCAGGCCAGCACATGAAGTCAAAACAGCCTGAAGCTAATACTGGCCTCCGAGAGTCTTATCTGCATCCCTGAGGTCAGCATTCAGAGCCAGGCCAGCGGAGGAGCACAAGCCAAGCTATGAAAGCAGCAAAGGAAAACCAGCGGGGAAAGAGGGGAAAGCAGGATGAGAGGTGGCAACACAAGGTCTCAGGAACGCTGCCACTTGGGGAGCTCACCCTGTTCTGACACAGTGCCCAGCTGCAAGGCCCACAGCTCACAGCCTGATGGTGGAGCAGAGGTGGGATTTCAACAGCTGCAGAAAAGCACCCACCTGTCAGCCTGGTGCCGAACTTCAGCAGGAGGCTTTCTACAGCTTCCCCCAGCAGGTCCACAGCCTTTGTCAGCTTTAAAGCAAAGAGAGAGGTAACAACCTGTGAAAGCAAGCTGTGACAGGGCAGCAGCCGAGGCAAGCAGGCTGCGCACCGGCTGCAGGGAAGGCTATCCAGCAGCAGCCAAGGGGCTGGACCCCGGGCCCCAGCAGTTCTGCACCTCCCACAGGGTGGGAAGGCAGCCAGAGGCAGCCTTGATCTCAACCCAGTAATGACATCAGGTCCAGGCCTTGACATTACACCTAGGACAGCCTAGAAACTGCCCAAGCTCTCCTCTCCTTTGGCCCCGAGGCACCGCAGGAAGGCCAGTGCTCTGGGCACACCCTTTGCTTGTGGGACACCGCCAGCTTCAGCACGCGTCCAGACCCCTGGGATCCACCTGCCCAGGGCTCCCTGCCTGTGCCCGTGAGGACGCTTTCATTTCTGGACAACCATTTTGCCAGATTAGGGCACTGACGCTCTAGCTCTGACAAACCGTGCAGGTAGGTCCGCCCTGCACATGCCAGCGAGCCCCTCTGACATGCGGGAAAGATCCCTGCAGTGGTTGCACAGGGCAGCTTTCCTAATCACTTCAGTTAGCTCAGGGGGCTTTTCAAGTWAATTTGCCCGAAGCGTAACGTATTTGCTCATTATTGCCAGCGTTCGGTTAYCTGAATACTGTGTTCTCCAGGGATACACCAGATGCACAGACACCACAGACCGCGCTGTCTCCCCCCCAGGCAGTTATGGGGCAAGGAGCTCTGGGTTTCAGAGGGGAGCAGCGCTCGAGCTTTGGGGTTCAAGTTTAGAGCGAGCTGAGCAGATGTATGAAGGCATCCTCTGCATCAGGAAAAGCTGCCCGTGCAAACGGTGTCTGACAATTTGTCTCCGTGWTAGGACCGTCAGCCCAGGTCCCGGGGAAAGGCGCCCCTGACTGTGGGTCCCGCAGAGAGACCCCACACTGGGGCCTTAAAGGCAGCAGGCCCAAAGGCAGGGTCACTCAGGCCCGGCAGCGCTGAGGGTCTCAGGCGCARCAGCACAAGCAGCTTGTTTCTGCATACAAGTTGCAGCTTGTATGACCTACCCAAAGCCCCGCTTCCTTTAAAGGAGAGAGGAAAACAACAAAAATGAACTTGCAGGAGAAAAGCCAGAGAAAGGGAGGGAAGGGGGGAATTTTCCTCCGTTTCTAGGAGCGGCAGAAAGTGCTTTGAGACCTGTTCATGCAAAATGGTGTAAAATTACAGTTATGACRCCCAAGGAAATAAACAAACCCTGGAAGCATGAAATGGCCTGTGGGATAAGGGAACTCAGTCCAAGGCAAATGCACAAAAGATGTTGTGTTTCATATATATACAATTAGTGAGTAGCTCTCCACCCTGGAAATTATCCAATTATATATTCAACTACAAAGACAGATTTAAGAAGTTGTAAAACTAAAAAAAGGTATTATTATTTAAGGGACGAGCCCTGTAGTGCAGGAAAAACGGCCATTCTGGCTTGGCTCTGAGGAAGGCTCTCCTACCTGGACTGCACTGCTGTCAAGGTCTGAATGAACAAGTCCCCGGAGRGAGAAGCCAGAAGAGATTCCTACTTTTCTGAAAGTAGAAAAAGGAAATAGAGAAAAGGAAAACAAAGACAAAGAGGTGCTAAACAGAGAGCAGAACAAGTCTCTGCAGACAGAGCTACACTGCAGAGCCACATCTGAACCAGCAACAAAACTTTGGCCCTGGAGCATTTCAGCCCTGTGGACATGTTCACCATAAAAACTAGAGTTCAAACAGTGAACTTAATCCTGGCTCTTTGGTATGTCCCAGAGGTGTCCCACACCAAGGTCAGCCTTATGCTACAAAGGTCAAATTTTTTTTTCATTTTGCTGCCCCGTTATCACAGGTCGCACACTAGGTGCCGAGCACAGCATGCATGCGGCCTGATCTTGTTCTTGCTGACAACAGTGACAAAGCATGCAGCAGGAGGAGGCAGGGCTGGACTTCTCCAACAGGTACAGGAGCGGATCCTATGCTCTAATACCATGTGCTTGCAGGCTACCAAAGGCCGTTAACCCCAATTCAAGTGCCTCCAGAGGCTGCACCTCTGGCAGAGCAGCTCCCTCTGGCGCTGCACGTTGGTGTGCTCCAGCTCTGCTCTCCAGGGTGCTTCTCACCCCTCGCACAGGTATTTCTGTGCCTCCAGCTGAGCCAGGCCCACAGGGACAGCAGGGTACACAAGCATYCCCAGTGCTTACCGCTTCATTCTCCATCCAATTTCACTGAGGATAGCACGCACATTCCCTAGCGGGCTCATGATGCTCTTTTGCAGGTTCTTTAAGCAGCCTCCAGCGTACTGAAACATATTTCAAATGCTTTAAAGAACRTCATTTAGCATACTTTGACAGCTCCTTCTGCACAGCGACTTTCTGTTCTCCTGGAAGAGGCGCAATGATCAGCTCACAGCATTACCAGGTCTGTCAAACGGATGCCCAAGTAAGACTATTTAAAACCTATTTTCTGCAACTAAAACAAATGTCAGCACCTTAGTGCAGGAGTGCATTAATGCAGTTACACTGTTATATCACATTTGCTATGACCTCCATACAACCTATATATTTCTCATGATATGTATTTACAATGTGCTGGTAACAATAGCTTGACTCACTGAAAAAGAAAACAGAATCTATTGCATTAAGAAATGAGGGAAYATCTCTTACAGATTAGGCTATTGTCCCCGTACAAGCGGAACAATTTATATTCACAAAAGCCCATGCAAAGTTTTTTGCTTTCACAYTGATGATCTGGGATTCAGAAGACATGGAAGAAGGCAGGGCAGCAGACGTCGGAGTCAGCAATCAAACCTGCCCATCAAATCAGGTCTGCCTGTTGCACCGTGTGCTGCTGTGCAGACGTGGTACCCAGGAGGCTGGCCTCCTTCACGTGAGCACCGCATATTCACAGTAACACTTCTCTGCTTTCATGGGCAACAAGCACCACTATGTTGTAACACAGACTGTCAGGGCCTGACGCTGCAAAGACGTAGGTAAATATTAGTGAGTCGGTAATAATCCCGCGCTTTTATACAGCACTTAATGCTAAGCGCAGTCTGAGAGCTGAGCACAAAGCCAATCAGGAAGGGAAATCGGCTCTCAGTAGTCCTCAGCAGGGAAATGGAGAGGAGCACTGACACATGAGATGGCCGGCAAAGTGAACTCAGGTCCTGTTCCCAACCCTCTGCTGCRTCAGCAGTCCAGTGCTGGCCTTCGAGTTACCAAAGTCACATCAGCCACAAGTCACCGAGCTCAGAGGTGGCTTCAGACCCTCAGATGTCCCCCCAGCCCTCACGCATCCTCCTCCTCAGACCACTACAACACCAGGGAGTAGGCTCAGACCCCTTTATGTATGAGCCGGGAAGTCCAGCTCTCGATCCAGATTYGAGGGTGGCACTTTGGTCCCCAGAGCATCTAATGTAAACTGTTCCTCGCAGAGGCTGCCTGAATGGACTTGGGGCCATCCTTCAGGCTGTCCTCCAGCTGCAAGGGTGGTGGGGACTCCAGCAGGACACCGCTGTCTGCCAGCTCTGGGGTCTGTCCTTGAGCTGCTGTCCTTGTGACAGCTGCTCAGTGCAGGGTGGACCCGCAGCACTTCTGCCCCCTGGTGCCAGGCTGGCTCAGGGCACCCACGGACTCCTGGCCACCATGCCAGTGCCAGTCACAGAGAGGCCTGGAGCACCCACCCCTCCCAGGAACACCCTCCCCGCTGCAGCTGGAGCACCTGCAGCCTTTTGGGAGGGAAACTCCCCCCACTCAGAGGTCACTTCTGGGTCTCTACCTGAACGCCTGTCAGTGCCACAAACAGCCGGAGGATGTCGTTGGTGCCCTCAAAGATGCGGAAAATCCTCAAGTCCCTCATGATCTTCTCAATGCCTGCTTCCTGCAAAAAGGGAGATGTTCCAGCAAAGCAGGATCTGCTAGCTGCCTCGGTCATGGCAAGGCAGGGACACAAAGCACCAAGCACTACTGACCACAGAGCTTCACGCAGTGCCCTTCGGTCTCCCCTCCCCTGGCTGCCAGCCCATGTTCCTTTACCTGCATGTATCCCATTCCTCCGAGGACCTGGATGACCTCATCCGTGACATGCCAGGCTGCTTCCTAGATATAAAAACATCACAAAGCAACATGGGAACATATCCCACTTGGATGCAGCCACTGGGAGCCTTCATCACAATAGCTCTGCTCTTGCTCCCTCTTTACACCTCTGGCTGCCCATAACGCTGCCTGGCAAATGTGTCAGGCGATACTGGACTGGTATTGTGTTACTAGCGCCAAGCAATCCTCCCGGGACAGCCAAAGAAAGCCTCTGGCCTGCATTTCCACTCAAGTTGGGCCGTGGTCAGCACAAAGAGAAGCAGGGCTAGAGCTCAGGGCTGCAGGACATCCCAGGGCTGAGCTCCATGGAGAGGCAGCATGCTGGGAGCGGTGAGCCAACTGGTCAAGGAGGAAGCTGCCCTTGGCCTTCAGAGTCACAGCTCCAGCCAAGGCTCGGGCCCATGGGACCCTGTAGACCTCACACACTCAGAGAGACCAGGCATACAGAGATGCTGAGCCCATGGCATGACCCCTCCCGAGGGAAGCAGGCCACTGTCAGACCCTGGAGCTTGTCTCCCCAATGAGAGGCCACAGCAGAAGGCAGTGCTCAGGCCCTATCAGTGGAGATATGACATGCTGTCATTAAAAGCACTTACCGAAGCAAAAATCTTGCTGATAGCAGCTTCCAGCTTGTAGTCAGTCACCTTCATGTCCATGTTGGCGCTCAGCACATAGGCCATTGACTGCAGAGATGCTGCTGGTCAGGTCATGCCTGTGGCAAGGACACCTCTCCACCCCTCACCTTCTCCGCCCGGTGACACAGCCCATCAGACTCCTGTGGCACTACTGCCCCCACGCAGCCCCTGCAGCCTGGCCCAGACAGACCCTGCCCCTGTCTCCAGCACTTCCAGGCATGCAGCAGGTAGCACAGCCCTCCAGGGGAGCATCCGCCAGCCCTGATAACCCTGGTGCGTTTTCATCCTGCCCTGGCCTGGGTGAGAGCCCTCGCTCCACGCTGGGTGGCAGATGCTTTGGCACACAGTCCCTACCTTCCCTTAGTGCAGGAAGGACACAGCCAAGCTCGGAAGACCGAGCGCTTCCACATGATTAGGAGACACAGCCTGAAGGTCTCCTATCCACACACTGAGCTGGGCCAAGCTTGCTTAGGTGCAAGAGATAATGACACTTGCATAAGCACCGTGGCAGCAGGTAAAAGGAGTCTGAGCATCTACAATCTTTTATCCACCCTTGCCCCTGCATGGTCTGATCATGTCCCATCACCCATCAGAACTTCAGCTAATTTCTGCTGTTGGGGATTGCTTGCTTTCTCAGGCTCCCAGGTGAAAACTGCATGTGCAGGGATGTGTTTGGTTTGGGGAGAGGAGTTTGTTGCATTTAGGTCAGATGAGGAGGTTTGCTCTGATCTCAGACTACTTCCAAGATGACTCAGCCTCCCACACCAAGGTTTGCCCTCGCTGGGGAAGGCACTGCTGTGCACAGCAGAGCAGTGTTGGCCTCTGCTAATCCAGGGAGGGGGTGAAGAATTTCTCACCTCTGTGACATAGTGCAGCATGGCCATCCGGGCAATTTTTTCCTGAATAGCTCCATAGTTGCTTATCTTGTCTCCAAACTGTGTGCGGTTAGCAGCATGGTCTGCCTAGTGTTACATGAGAGTATGTTATCACAATGAGAAAGGAAGAGGGAGGAGGTGCAGGGCTCACTGAAAGAGGAATTTTGTCAGGAGACAGAGCTGCATGACCTGAACATACATTTCCATCTGAACCAATGTTGTGCTGCTCATATTAACAGGGCTTGGAGGCAACCTGGTCTTTCCCTGCTGGAGCTTGCAAATTCCCCCTTGCTTGTTTTTCTGATTTCTGCCAGAACTCTTCGGGTTCTGTCTCTTGGTGTTTTGGAATGGATCAGGTGCAAGGTCCCAAGCTAGCAAGTTAAACTGAGGCAGGGAAATGCCCTGACAGACTTTTCCATTAGGCCAACTCATCACTTCCAACCGCCTTCCCTGAACCCCCTAATCTCACACCATATATGAGAGAGAATCTCTGTTCTGAAGGACCAAGTCACACCACTCAACACAGGCTGCAGATCATAAAGACACAGGCATATGTGTTTGGCTTTGCCCATGAATAGCTGCACTGAGGCCACCGAGTCTGAGCGCACATGCCTCACATTGAAACACAGGCCTGAGTGTTTTCTAGACTGGAGTTTACATTATACAGGAAATAAATAACAAATTCAGTGGTCAATGCTCTGACTTTGTTTCAATACATAGTTACACTCTGAGATGGCACAGAGATACCATTCATATGAGTTTGAATCAAACAAGTTAGGAGATTTTAGGAAATATTAGTTTAGACAGTGTTAAAGATGCTTTTATCTATGCTTCACTCTCTAGGGATACTAGCCAGGCATGTGTTTCAGGGTAAAGAGACTTGGGGTGAGACAACAGACGCTTTATGCGATTACCTTGAATGTTTCTGAAAAAACATTTGTGACGGGCATGCCTTGCATGCCCAGCCATAATTATTCTTGCATAATATTTGTCACCCACAGAATAGAGCAAAAGCCTCTTGAGCCAGGTAGATGCACATGAGAATTTCCAGTTCCAACAGTGTCACGGGAGCTTCCTCAGGATGGGAGCCTGGGACTGATTCGGAGTCTGTAAGTGCCCGTGTGCAGACGGCTGGAAGTCAGCTCCTGGCCCCTGAAAGCGCCTGCAGGCAGGGAGAGCCTGCCAGAACCAGGACACAGGATGTGCTAAGGTGCCATACCTGCCTCCCGCAACATCATGAGCTGGTTTCCTGCTCCTACTAGCACCTGCAGGAAGGTAGTGGCAGCCTGGTACAGATGTCCCCAAAGCTTGAAGGAACCAGGCAGCTCAGACGTGGGTGTGGAAAAGTGCCAGAAGAGTGAAAACTGGGTCAAGATGGGCTTTATAGGGCACAGACAGTCTTAGGGCCTCACTTGTCAATAAAGATGCGCAAGAAAATATGTGTAGAGAAGGCATAAGTTTGGGACTTAGTGTAGAGGCTGAGAGTATGGGAGGGAGAGGAGGATGAAGGAATGCTTCCTGTGTGTGCACAGGGTCTGGCAGTAAATCGCTATGCAAGTAAAAGCACCTGCAAGCACCATCTCCACACCAGTGCTAACCCCAAGAAAACTCAGTGTTGGAGTCGCTGGATGGGACTGACAGAGCACTGCCCCCACCTGATGATGCAGCCACACACCTCCTCTAAGCCACCTCATACCACAGAGCCAAGCCACTGCACTATCTAATCTTCTTTAAGTAAGAGTAACTTACGGCTTTGATGATCACTCCTCGCATGGTCCCGGCCAGAGCAGATGCCATCCCAAAACGGCCATTATTCAGTATGTTCATTGCCACCTTGAAGCCTTTCCCGAGTCCCCCCAGCAGATTTTCTGCAGGCACTTTCACATTATCAAAGTGAACCTCAGCTGTATTGGAGCACTTGATCCCCATCTTCTTCTCTGGAGGGCCACTAACAAAACAAAAAGGAAGAACACAGAAGAGGGTCTGGAAGGCCACAAAACAAAAGCCCTTAGCTAGCTTCAGTTTGGCAGTTTTCCTTTAACACGTACATTTTGTGCATGCCTTTTTGCATGTACAGTTTTGGCATTTGTACAGCTGCACTGGAGTCCCCAGTATGGATGGGAGGGAGTGGGACAGACATTTGCAGTTGCACAGCAACGACTGCATCAGCTGGCCTTGGAGGCTGCCTCAAGGCACATCCGGATGTGGGAGTGTGGGGCCGGGGGGACAAGAACCTCTTTCACCTCCCAGTAAACTTGCACCAGCCGCTGCCCACAGACAGGCCTGCAGTGGCCGAGTGGGAGGTGGCCTCTTGTCCTCCTTGAAGCCAGGGGGAATGAAAGGGCTTTGCTCTCTGCAGGTCCTGTGTGCAGCACCTGGATGCCTGCCAGGGCGAGCACGCAGCTGCTAGGGGTAAGCACATGTCCAAGTAGAAGAGTTACTGCACAGCTTTCCATAGAGAGAGGAGCAGTACAGCCTTACTCCAAACACCCACTGGAGGTCCCCAACAGGACACCGGGACTGCCACATTCCTCCCTGTAGTAAGTGATGGAGATGCGTGGCCTTAGCATCATGCATCACCCATGCCTATTCCCTCCCTTATTAGTTACGCTTCTTGGAGCAAACAGCTGCAGCCCGCAAGGGCTGGGGGTTGCATGTCATTAGGAGTAGAAAGGGAACGTGCTTTGCTGTGCACAGAATAGTTAAGCACCTCTGAGCAGCTGGAAATCAGGCAGGAAATGCAAGGACACGAGGTGCTGGCAGTCTGCTGACCGATTGTCATAGTAACTCTGGTTAAAGTCTCACCAGGAAAACAACTTCTCATACAGCACTTGACCCCCCCAAGGTGACAAGTACCACCAGCACCCCGTGGAAGCATGATCACTCTGTCAGGAAGGCCCTAAAGATATGCAGTAAAAGACGATGTAGAAATTCCTACAAGCCACAGTTCAAGGTCACTGGGCATGTGCTTGTTGAGTGATGGTTAACTTCAGTGCAGCCAGTGTGAAAGCAGCACAACCCTGTTAATGTCTGCCCTCAATGCTGGCATCTCCCTCCCCAGGGCTATAAAAGTTCAGAGAACTTTATAAGTCAGTTTTAGCAGCTTTCACAGGGAAGACTAGAGACTGACGCCAATTTTTGTTCTACCATAAAAAAAAAATTCAGCCTAGGGAAATGCAAAGAGCTAATGACTATTCTGACATCATTTACAAGAACAAAATGAGTCAAACAGCATTGCATTGCGATGCTTACTGTTTGTGTGGGGGTTTGGGGTTTTTTTTATTGTTGTTTGTTTGTTTGTTTGTTTGTTTTACACTTTCCAACATGGACAGGATAGTGACACAGATGGCTTGGCTGGTAAGGATGCTTAGCACAGGCAGAGTGATTTGTTCAGGACATTTAGCAAGCCAGTATCAGTGACAGGATCAGAACTGCTGGATCTCAGCCCTTGACAGAGGTCTTTACGACATGCCATTAAAATAGACCTGCTCTTACCTGGTTACTCCCCCAAACGCTCGCTCTACGATGAAAGCAGAAATTCTTTCTTTCATTTCACCTGTTTCTACTTTTATTGGTGTCTTGGCAAACACAGTGAAGATCTCAGCTATCCCTCCATTACTGCAAAACAAAGTAGACAGCAAAGCAGTGAACACTTTCTCTGCGTAGCCTACACATCATTGCATTGGTTCTCTTCTCTCTTTTCCTCTGATTTTGTGATTGTGGCCTGCTTGTGCATCATGCAAAATTTATTTTATGAGGGATAACAGCAACAAAAACAACCAGTCTGTGTATAGCTGACTACAGCCCAGCAAACTGGGCTACCAGAGAAATAGAAGCCGTCTGGCCTAGGCTCTGGGTCGGGACATTTAGCTGAGGACTGTGGCGTGCCTGAGTAATCCTGTCCCAGGCCTCACCTGATCCAGATCTTCTCTCCATTGAGGGTGTAGAACTTGCCACAGGGGCTGAGGTCGGCCACTGTCCGGATGGAGGCTGCATCTGAGCCGCTAGCGGGCTCCGTCAGGCAGAAGGCAGCTACGGTCTCCCCTGCAAAAGGGAGAGAGCAGCCAGGTGGGTGCAGGCTGCGGGGCACCCAGCTGCAGCAGAGCACAGGGCACCCCGTGCACTCCTGGACCTAGCCTTTGGGCTGTGCTGAAGGCTGCTGGCACAGCAGGCACCCAGGAATGACTAAGCGCATGTGACAGGGACGGGGTGGAGGAGCAGACAGCACAGCACCTGGCCAGCACAGCACCATAAGTCCTTTAGCAGACATTTCTCAGGGTGCCTGCCTGCCTGCACAGCCCAACAGCCTGACCCAAGGCCTGATTCAGAGCTGCCCCAGAAGGCAAGTCCTCCCATGTCCACAGCAATATCCAGCAACCCCCCAGGCCACCTCAGCCAGGGTAGCAGTGCAGCCCGTGGCAAGCCAGTGTCACCTACAGCTCCTGGGCCGATGGCTCCCCTGATGGTGCCAGGCATGGTCACAGCACGTCCCCACCAGCAGGAGATGCTAACCCAGCTTGTTTGCTGCAAGCCCTCTGCCTGGTAGCCCCCAGCAGTGAAGGACTGATGGTGCCCACTGTGTGCCCTACCGGAGGCGAGCTTGGGCAGGTACTTCTCCTTCTGGCTTGGAGTCCCAAAGAGCAGGATGCCCTTGAAGCCGATGGACTGATGCGCACCGAGGCTGATACCCACACCAAGGTCATGCAGTCCCACCACCTCCACTATGCGAGCATACTGCAGGGAGAGGTGGGGGCAGCCGTTAGCTTGGTTGGGGGGGGGCTGTGCAGCATGGCTGTATGCTCTGATAGCGGCACTCATCCACCTCCGCGCATCAGGAGGGCTAGCAGGGTGCAGCACAACACTGCAGGGACAGCAGGGATGGCAGGAGAGCATGGGCTTGGGTGGGTCAGGAGGCTGCACGCTCCCTGCAGACAAGCAAGCAGAGCGCAGGGCTGCGGCAGCAGCAGTGTGATGGTGCAGTGTCACCTCACAGGAGACTCCATCACACAGCATTCCTGTGCTCCTGACTGTCCTCACACCCTGTCTATCAGTGCACCAAGGGCTGCAGGCCAGGAGAAGACAGAATGAAGGTGAGAAGAGCTCACCCAACACTGTCTGGTCAGGGGAAAGGTGCCCCCAACCCCTAGGCTGCAGACCTGGACTCCACTGCTGCTACTGTAAGCCTAGAACTGGCCTGCTGACCCCCCACCCCCACCCCCAAAATGCAGACCCCACCTGCATGGGGCCCCGGCCAGCAGGCTCCTTACCTGGCTGTTCTTCAGCCCAGTGCCTCCTAGCTCCTCAGGCACCTGCAGCCCAAAGGCTCCCAGGTCTTTCAGCCCTGCCAAGGTGGCCTCCTCAATGGACTCCAGCTTCTCATTTGCAGCAGGATTGTTAACCTCCTTCAAGCAACCAGAGTGGATGAGTGAGGTGTTAATACCCCCTGTTCTTCAGGGAGGACGTGTCAGGGGTGGGGGGAGGGATCCCCAGTTCTGGCAGGAAGGGAAGCACTGCCAGCAGTGGTGCCAGGATACTGCAGGCAGTCCCGCATACCCTGTAGCAATGAGGGACTGCAGGGGCAAGTCTGAGTGTCACGGGGTGTCTGTGTCCCCCCTTCACAATCCCTCCCTTCTCCTTGCATTCCCTTCTGGCTCAGGAGACAACTTATGCAAAGCCCTCCGCTGCTACCTTCTGCACACACACAGGCCACAAGGACTCAAAGACTCCAGAGTCTGGCTCAAACCACGGGGACAGGCTAAAACAAGTGCTGTGGTTATCTGAGGCGCTTAGTAAAATAGCAACAGTGAGGAAGCTCTTATATGTGTGTGCATGTGCACACACATGTAAGTTACATGGGAGTGTGTGCATGTAAGAATGTGCACAAGCATGTGCACGTGTGAGTACACATGCTCATGTATATAA
Source organism: Apteryx rowi (assembly GCF_003343035.1). NCBI lineage: Eukaryota > Metazoa > Chordata > Aves > Apterygiformes > Apterygidae > Apteryx > Apteryx rowi. The sequence goes on from NW_020447664.1 coordinate 818,075, forward strand.
GGGTAGGTGTGTTGATGCCTGTTTGCATGTAGGCGTGCTCACCAGTGTGTGCACAAGTGTATGCTTCCATCCGTAGATATGCATGTATATAGGTGCAGTTATATACATGCATATATGCGTGTGAATGTGTGTGCCTGTACACGCACACACACGTGCATGTACATATTTGTGCACACACATGACTGTGCACAGATATGGGCACATACACATGTATATGTATGCAGGTGTGTCCGAGAGATGGAGGATGCCACTGACCTCAAAGAAGCGGGTGCAGGGATCTAGCAAGGCTCGCAGGGACTGCGTTTCCTCCTCTGTGAGAGCTGAAGGAGGAGAATGGCCTGATTAGCAAGATATCCTTTAGCCTCATTACTTTATCCAGCACTTGACTTTGCCAGGTGAGGAGGGAGAACACCGATGTGCCTGATAGTGAACCAGCCGCATGGCGAGAGCAGTGGGCAAGTGCCTTACACCTTGGCTGCTATCTCAAGGGCCCTCTGCCAACAGCCGTTTGCATCACCTCATCCATTTCCTAGGGGACAGCTGTTTTCATCACCGGTGCACGGACCCCTCCCGGCAGCCCAGCAGCGCACCCACATCCAAATGCCAGTCCCGCACCCTGCCCACTACACAATTGCTTGAGTCAGTGATACTTGGTGGCAAACTGTACTGGCTCCGAATGCATGAATATAACCCACCTGAGGGGAAAGGGAAAACATTGTCAGGTACGAGCTGCCCATTGAAGATATTTCTGACAAAGGAGGTGGATTCCTAGAAGAGAAAACAGGTGGTGACAAGGCAGTGGCAAAACCCTGCCCTTACAGGGGGCACGACTGAAGCCAGGAGACAGCAGTGCAAAGCAGGAGACGTGGGGGCATGTGACTGCACAGGGAGCTCTGCTAGGAAGCAGCTGCAGAGCCCTGGCTCACTGCCTCGGGTCCCAACAGCACGTGGCGAGGCAGGGTGCATGGCGAGGATGCTGCTATCCCCCAGCCCCATGGAAAGGTTCTGTGTGTCCCCAGGTGCCCCCTCCTGTTCCCAGAATTGCCCGTCAGCTGCTCTGACGACACCCTGCTTCTCGCCTCAAGGACACACTGGAAACCTTCCGAGAGGGAGAGAGGTGGACTCCTCTCCATCAGATGACACAGCATATGGGACAGCCCTGCAGCTGTTCCCTGGAGCTTTCCCAGCAGACAGATGCTGGCACCCTGACTTACCATCTCCACATCACTGGAATATCCTGCCCTTTGGTGCGTTACACAGCACGGCAGTGACGGCAGCCTGCAGAGAGAGAAAGACACTGTGATTTGTGCAACAGTCCTTGCCCAGGAGCTGTGTCAGCCTCCCAGGGCTACCTGTGCTGCACGGGAGGGTGCATGCCTGCGGCCGGCCGGGCACCCCACGCCCTGCGGACGTGCCAAAGGCTCCCTGGGAGCGCTGACAGCACCCTGCTCTGTGAGGTTTCCCATTTTTGTCTCTGGGAGAGCGTGCACAAAGCCAGGCTCCTAGGTACTTTCACCAAGTGATATTTTACAGTAAAAATATATAGAAAGGGCTGAAAATTTAATAGCCATTCATGAGCCCTGTCTGTGCCAATAGGGATATCGTTAATCAGTACCAGACTGGTCACTAAAGATATCTTTTTTGTTGCAGTGGGGACTTTGGCAGCCACATTAAAATACTTCACTGCTACAAATAGTAAAGCTGCAAGTAACTTCCATTAAGACGTCCTGCCCCTCTCCTTCATTTTAGCTTGTAAAATAGGTGTTATATGAGATATTTGCTAAATATACTGCAATGTCAAGAAAACTGTTTCTGCAACATCCAAGGAAAATCTGCCCCAGACTGTTTCTGAGTTACAGGTGACTAGACATGCTCCCACTGTTTGCTGGAGCTGGTGAGGACCAGGAAACTGCTAGGCATTTGGTGCAATCTCATCTGCCAGGTCCTGCTCAAGAAAGAGCTCCCGTACAAGTGGCCAAAGCCCCTGATATGACATGTTTGTGGAACAGACAACCTTGTGCCATGCTGGCTTGGAACAGGCAGGCATAGGGGAAGGCAAGAATGAGGAAGTGGTAAGGCAGATCAATAGTCACTATGTGATCTTTAAAGCAAACCGACAAAACTTACGGTTTTGGGGACCATTTCATGATGCAAGGGCTATCAATCTACAAAGTGGGCAATGTTGTAACAGCACTATCATGGCTTTTAAACCCTCACTCTTAAAAAAAAAAATACAGATTTTTCCAAAAAGCAAGAAAACTTCAGATTCTTTCTCCATGTTGATTCCTTGGGGCTGGAGCCTGCCTGGTGGCAGGGGTTCCTGCATTAGGGATCACCTGACAATGATCTGCATTATCAGAAAACAGACCAGAAAAATGCTTCCTTGACCATGTCTGCTGGACCAGAACACAAACAGCTTCTCTATTAAGGACAGAGAAAAGCAATACTGCAAATCCAGAGTGAATGGAGCACACAGAGACCCGCAGCTGCATGCACTAAGCGTTGTGAGGCAAACCACCCTGAGGGAAGCGAATTGCCACATGTTTACTGTATCACATATGTGGTAACAGTACCTGAATGCTGGCTTGGCCAGGTACTGTGCCCAGAGTTGCCTTCTGCAGCCAAGATGCAATCTAGATCTGATCAGGTGAAGCATTTTGCCTCAAAGACAATGCTCAGCTCACATCCTTGGTGGGGAGAGAAAGACAATGAAGGTAAGAAAACGTGTTCAGTGCCTACGATGAAATCACTCTGTTCTCCCCAGAACCCACGTACATTTTAACAACTCCTCCTCCAGTCCCCATCTTCCCTGCACCCAAACCCTAAATCACCTCTCTTTGAACTGCTCCTTATGCATTTTCCAGCATTTGCAGACAACCAAGCTTTTTTTAGCAAGTTAGCAACCCAACGCACAGAGCAGCTGGGGTGTCTGAGCAGCCGCTCACACCGGGAGGGCAGCGCAGGTGCCGGCAGCGCAGGCTGGCGGCGGGTGCTGGAACCTTGCGGTGCCACCGGCGGCACTGTGATGCCACAGGCCGCATTGTTGCCAGCCCTGCCGCAGCAGCTGAGACGAGCCACGGGGGTGCAGGGCGGAAGGCAGAGGTGGTGGTAAGGGAGAATAAAGCAGAAGTGGAGCAAGGAAGCAGCTGTGATGGACACCCAGGCCAGCCTGCTGCCTGCCCAGATCCTGGTAACTGGCAGAAGCACAGACAAACCAGTCTCAGTTCATATTCAAGGCACTCAGTTAACAGGCATTCAAGCATGACTGATGCCATTTGCTGATGCCTAAATCCCCTGATCTTTCCTGGGGTCACTGTCAACGAAAGACAAACCCACACAATGTAAATGTCCCATAAGCAGTGCTGCTTGCTCTGTCAGGCCAGAGCAAGAAATAAGAACACAGTGCGGACGCTGCTTACTGCGGTATTTGGCTTGCTCTCACAGTTCTAGACGTAGACAGGCGGTCTCCCCTGCGGTGCTGTTCATACTTGCTCTGCAGGTCTGACACTGATCATGGGAGGGGAGACCAAGAAGCTGCTCTGCATGGCATGGCCAGCACGAGGCAGGCGGTGGGCAGGACAACACCAAAGACAAAGTGAGTGCTGAGCACGGTGACGGGATTGGACTCCAAACTTGCTAATCGAGACTGAAGGAACCAAAACTTCACAGAGGGACACGTTTTTACTGCACTTCCTGCAGTGCCAGAGTGGGTTTGCATTCCAAAAGTGTGTTTCACTCCCTAAAAAAGATGCTGCTTCCTTCCTAAAAAAAGGAGGAGACAGAAGGGCCAGCGTGGAGTGCCTGAGTCCCATTCAAGTGTGCAGTAACAGCTTGCAGAGGGGCAGTAGGCGTTAATGTGCAACAGCATGAGGAGCCGGTGGGAGGTTCCTGCCTGAAGGGGGAACTGAGGCCGTTCTGGCTGCCCCAGCTCTCAGAAGCGGTTCCATGGCCTCCGATGCACCAAACAGCTGATACAGTTGGCCAGCACCACTGCATGCATTCCTGCAGCAGGTGATGTGCTCACAAATTAGTGTATGTCTGTCTCTACATCCAGAATAATGATTTGAAGAGCTGGTCCATTATCAAGACACTGCAAGAGAAGGCACTGCACACTGATGGGAGCATGAAGGAGACCTGTGTACAAGCCTGTACAGCAGCTGTGCCTCCTAATATGCTTCTGACAGGGCAAAACTATTATTTCACATCACTGTTTTTAGGTAAAGACACAGCTCTTACCTCCTGAACAAGTGGCTGGGGAAGAACACAATATGGCTGTATCGGTAGCATCCCTGTGGTTTTTCCAGCACTACTGAGAACAAATCCACTGAATCTGGCTCCAGACCAAACCCTGGAGGCGGAGCTGGCTCTGTTACAAATTCTTATCCTATTTGCAGGTCTCTTCAATCTCCAGTGCTCAGGTTGCCAGCTGAGAAACTTGCTGGTATTGGTTTGAGTTTGTTTCCAGTGCACTTCTCAGCTTTGTTGTTGCAAAACAGCAGCCAGAAGGACAGGTTGCGCTGCTATTTACGCAACATCATGGTGTTCAGGGCAGGGTCTCCAAGCTAGAGAGATAAAATCATCCTATATTTCTGAGGTCTTAAAGCTTCTAAAATGTTAAATGAGACTCATGTTTCAAGGTACACTGGATGGCACCATTGCAGAGCTGGGTCACAGAGCTGGTGAGCCCACCTGGGACGATCAGTCCCCTGGCAGAGTTTCCCGCAGAAGCAGAGAGCTTGCGACAGTGCCCTGCTCCCATACACTCCCCTTGCTGGAAGCAGAGCTCCTGGGCCAGCATCTCTCTGTACAAGGCAGAGCCTCAGCAGTGTTTTTGGCCTACTGTGCCTGTCACGGAGATTTTTAGTACAGCTTTCAAATCTTCATTTGACATGTTTAACACTTAATTAAAACTTTTTTTCCAACTGATAGTGCTGATATTTCTCTCTGATATCTTCTCAGAGGGCAACAGCCAACTGAATTGGTGTGTGGCAGGAGCAGGAGCACTTTTTTCTCTCTTTTAAACCAACAGCCCCAGCTAGCAGGAGAAGCAGGTAGGACAGCACATGCACTTCCAACATCTCCATGTGAAACCCTGAGCCATGTTTCACTGTTCAGTGCTGGGCATTGTCAGATCGCATTGAAGTTGTCTAACCAACTTAGTCTTTCAAACTGAATGTTGCATTCCCCCCATGTGCCAGGCTGCACACACAGGAGGCTGGGCAGACCTCAGCAGCACTTCTGCCCCTGCTGGGATCAGCGAGGCAGCAGCAGAGCGCTGTGTCCAGCCTGCACAGTGCTGGGCTTGAGCATTCAAAAATGCAACTGAAGTGGAAAGATTGAGAACTGGTGCTCTTCAGTCAGGACTGAGAATGGTCTTCAGGTATGTAAAAAGCAGCTATAAAGTGAAAGAACAGGCTCCTTTCTGTATTCCCTGCTGGTAGACAAGGTACAAGAGATATGAAGACAAGGAGCCTGGGGGGGAGGGAGTGGGCAGCTAGCTCAAGAGGTGCTGGAGTTCCCACACAGAGATCTTTGGGAGCCAGGAAACCACCGAGGTAGCATAGGTAAGGCCAATGCTGACTTGGGGCTGAGGAGAGCTGCCCCACATGATCTCTTGTGGTCCTTCCCATGCTGTTTTTTGCAACCACCGCTATATATGAAGCCATCGCTAACATTGGCCTCCTTTTCCCATAACATGTCTGGCAGCTGCGCAGTACCTCAGCTACCAGGTCAAGGCCAGACACGCAGTAAGTGCTTCCCAAGAAGCTGAACAAAACCTTTGGACAGAAGCTTGAACTCATATTCTCAGATCTTAGACTAGCACCTAACTTCTCTATCTCTGGTGTCAAAGCAACAGGTTAGTAGACAGTGCCAACACACCATGAGTCACTCATGTATCATTTGGCCAGAAAAAAGATTACCGATTAGCTTAGGCCCTCTAGGCAGAGGAGCCCAGCTGCTTTGCTGATATGCTGCTACCCCTTGCTCTGTTTTTTTTGCCAGCACTCAGTAACCAGTCAGCACATACAGGGCCATCACTTGGAAGCATATGGAAATTCTGACTGGCAACATTATCTAAGAGAAATCGCATCCTACTGTCTGCAAACACTTCTCCAAATGCTGATTCTTCTCTGTAAGCAGACTGTATAGCAGTAGTTCCCAATAATACTACACAGTTCATATTTGGTATAGTATGCTTACTGACCAATTCTGCAACTGCTTAAGCTCTTCAGCTTCATGAGAACAACAGTCCTAGATTTCAGCCATTCCTGACAGCAGTAAAGTCTTTCAAAGCCCAGAGGAGGAAGCATACATCCTCATTGTCTGTGTAGTTCACTGTACAGATAAATACATGTAAGACTATCAATGAGGGATCTCCATAGCAACGTCTTTCTTCCTGTCTCTACATATACCACCTGCCCAACATTAACCACTTCCTCTGCAGCTCCTGCCACTCAGAAAAGCCTTTTGGTTTCTCTTAGCTTTTAGAGATGATCTTTATTCCGTTCACCTGCAATAAATATTTTGCCTTCTAAATTCACCCTCCCTTTGCTGTTAGTGGTGTTTTCATGTTGAGACTAAGCCAAGCACCACAGGTACCACGAGGTAGGGACACATACTGGAACTTGTCAGGACAGAGAGAACCTTAAGTTATTTGCAGTGCCCAGACAGGCTCACAGTGCTCGCTGGGGTGGCCCCTTGCTGTGTGAAGTTGAACCAGAGCAAACTCTACATATAGAGGACCACTTCCGAGAGCCATCATGCAGACTCCTCCTGTCCTGAAAGGGAAAAAAGTCACTTTACAAAGGCTAAAGGATGCACCAAGCAGCTGTACCATAGCTGTCTGCCAAGGCATTGGAGGAACATGCAGAAAAAGTTAGGACACTCCCGTGGCCTCTGCAGTTGGCCCTTGAAAGGAAAAACAGAGATGCCTCTGGCAGCCCACCTCCTCCCAGGATACCACAGCAAGAGTGAGCAAAGGCACTTTGGTGGACTTCCTTGGGATGTGACTTAGCTTCCTTCTGTCTCCCCCATCCCCCAACTTTGAAGGTCACTCTCAAATAGAATTGAGTTTTCTTCCCACTGTTACTCATCAGCAAGACATGGTCTGCCCTCAAAGCCTGCATTAATGCTACTTCATAGTGTGAAACGAGGACACATCTACCTCAGGGAACAAATTTCAAAGCTGCACTGACACTACTGGCTAGTGAAGCAAACCCAGAAGGAAGTCTGTTCAAAGCCTACAATGCAGTTGTAGCACAACCAAGCAGATTCAAGCTCCTTCAGCTCAATTAACTTTTGGACTGACCACAGTCCTGTTGCAGGGTCTTCCCTGACATCAGGGCCAAATTCAATACAGATACCTGCAGCTAACACAACCACCATGGGAACATTCCCACGAAGGTCACTAAAGGTGTGAGTGATGGGAAGACACCCATCACTCACTAGCAGATGTCAGATCGGTCTCCTCTGTGCACAGGCAGTTTGGTCACTCAAATTAATGAGCATCTAACGAGGTCAAAAGACCTAGGAGTGGCATGCTCTGGAGAAAGCAATTCTTGGCATAAACCTTGCTTTTTTCTTTTTATGGTTCAATGCCACAGCATTGCAGAAGCTGAATGTTCAGCTGAAACAGCAGGAGACAGAAATTACCCACTGGAATCCTCTGGCTACTGGGGTTTCCAAGAAGTACTGTGGAATCTCTAATGAGCAAAACTTTTTTCTTCCACACATTTCAGGTCTTCCTTGTGCATAGAGCAAATTTCTGAGATGATTGCTTTGTCTGTAACCACTTCTTCAGAAAGACAAACATGAGTTATTAAGTTCTCACGGTCCTTTTAGCCTACTATTCTGAATTGTTATTAAAGACTTAAAAGTAACCAATTATTTTTACAGAGGAAAACATAAAGTAACCAAGTTATTGAGAGGTCAAAGTACACATGAAATAAAATAAAAAGCTGATCTGCTCTTGCATAGGGCTCTCACACACCTCTCACCTGCAGCCCCACAACAAGACCAAAAACCAGTTTTCACAGAACACTGAACAGCTGCTGGGAGTTCAAGATGGGAATGGACCTGCTCAGTCATCTTGACTTTCCTTTGCTGCCCAGAGTTTGTGACCACCTATACTGTACAGAAACATTTGATACTTGCTCTTCCAGCACCAGTCTGCACCTCTCACCCCTGAACATCCTCCCAGAGCTACTCAGCCAGGCAGAAATCAGACCTGGCACTGACAGCTCACCTGAGCACTTCTCAAAGGGGCAGAGGAAAGGACCGGGACTCGCACACTCCGAAATCCTAACCCTGGCTCAGATACCAGGTCCTTGCATGGCCTCAGACACTCTTCCTGGCTTGCAAGTCTCAGTTCCAGCTGTAAGAAGAGCTAACCTTTATTACCAGATGGCTGTAGCATTTGGTTTAGTTACACAGAGACTGCCAAGCCAGTGAATAATGTGCATTAACTGTGCAGCACCATTCTCTCAGTAGTGTCATTTGAGGAAAAACACATAAAATACAAACACTGGTGATGCGTGTGTTTGGAAGGAGTCTTCTCTGTAGCTGCCTTTTGCTGAGGAAATGCAGGATCTGTGGGACCACAAATACACTGTTGTTCTGGAAATGGCATTTGCAACTCAGGCAGTGCACTTGTGGGGATGTACACACGCACGCATGTGCACACTCACACATACAGAGCTTTCGCTAACTGGATAGCTGAGAAGACCTAAGCAGAGACAGGGGCCTTTTGCTTAACATCACAAAGATCAAACACAAACAGGCAACAGTGAATGATTCCCAAGCAGAGCCCCAAAACAGGTGAGAAAACAGGCCTGTGAGAAACCTTTTCTGGGGAACCTCTTTTGTGAGAGACCTTGCTCCCTTCCACCCATTCCTGCCAGCAGCCCAGACTGGGAGCATGCGAGGGAAGGATTTTGTGCTTGTCACTTCTGCAGTACAAAGCAACCTTGCAGAGAAGAGCTGGACTGATGAATTAAGCACTCACCTTGGATATCAGCTTCAATATCCTTTGCCCTTACCTCCATGTGAACACCTGAGGAACTCCCTTGCCCTCTCTCTTCCTCAGTTCTTGTCCTAAAAATGGGAATAATACCCTCTCCTTTCTCAGTCAAAACTATTTGCACTCATCAGTGCCCCAAAACAGCCAACACAAAACAGCTCAGGTCACTCTGATATTACTGGTGCTAAGCACAGTGAGTTAAACTGGCTAGCACACACATGAACCACCTCCCATGTCAGGGCCCACAAGAAGCTTTGGCATTTGTGAGTGTGTGGCAGACAGCAGCTGTGTTATCCCTGCAGAGCCTGGGTCATGCTGTCCGTTCTGCTCTAGGCTGCTCTCACCGAACTTCCACAATCCCACCACACGCAGAGCCCACTGCCACACTCCTTAATCACTGAGCCCAATTAATTCTGAAGTCAGATTCAGAGGGAGAAAAAGAAAAACAATGTAGAAATGAGCACTGGAAACATGGACATGTGCTTGACAAATCTCAGTTTATTTTTCTCTTTGTGCAAATCAGTGCTACTTAACTTTACTCACATTTTACAGTGCAGGGGACAGAAGCGATTACAACATTGTTCAAACAAACTGCAGTTCAGTGGGAGAGTGGGATCGTTCCGAGTCCTGAATCCCAGATAATCTCCATGTGTTGACGATTTGCAATAAAAAAAGAACTGCACAGCCAGCATTTCCAGTAGTTATTTGTAATACATGCTATCTCCACAGCATCTCCAAGGGAAGCCTGCTTTCCTCCCCAGGCATCACAGCATTCACAGCTGCATCCAGATGCCAAGCAGTCACAGTCAGTGGCATATAAAAAGTTTATAAGACACAATTCCAAGTTAGAGCTAGCTGAGATAGACAAGAAAAGAGCAAATGATAAGCTCTTTTAAGTCACTTAATCTCATTTAGAACAAGATCTAAACAAAGCTTAGCAGTGGAACGGGAAGCTGGTCCTAGAGTGAGAAGGTAGATTCCTGGTCTGGCCAGCAGCGCCTGGAGTCAGTTTGCAACCACACCAGCAATCATCACTCGGAAAGAGGAAACAGGATGTGAAGCCAGGCAGTCCCAGCACTTGGCAAAATGACTGAAAATCCTGGTTATGGCCAACAGGAGAAACCCTTGGGGATACTGTGCAAAACTAGCTCATATCAGTTGCCACAGTTGTCAGGAAGCTCTGTGAGGAGACAATCATGCGTGACATGGAAATTTCATTGTGTGATACTAAGAAAACGAAAGGGAGTCACTTAAAGCATCCACCCAGAGCACATAGTCACACCACACTGGCTGCACAGTGCCCGTCACTGTTCAAACGCAGAGCAGATGAATCCAAAAATATGGTCTGGGAACGCAAAAGCAGCTCCCCCATCAACAAGTGGGCATCTAGCAGTAGGCACCAATTTGGGGGCAGCTGGGGGGCTGCTGGACAGTGTCCGTACCACTGCTGAATGGTTCAGGAACTGGTCCCTAATGTAGCACCAAAGGACCAAATCTCCATTTGCTACATTGGATTCAAGTCTGCCCCACAAAGCTCATCCACAGGGGATGGAGAGAGGCTGCAAGTCCAGCATCCACAGGGAATAACAGAAGGAAAGTTCAGACTCGCTCACTATTAGAAGGGCTTTTTCCTGCCCAGTCTGTCTGCAGTTGCTGACTGCGGCTGCTCCTGGTCACAGTGCTGGGAGGGAAAAACCATTCCCTGCAGAGATCCTGAACCTCCCCAGAGCTAGGTAATGAGGCTGTTTAGAGGCAGTGTTGCTGTTTTCTTAGAAAGAGCAGACAGACAAAGAGCAGCCAAACTTCCTAGCAGTATCAGGAAAACAAAGGAAGGCTGTGACTGACCCATTTTCAACAAATGAAAAACTCCGCTCTTGCTTCCCTTTTTAGCTTCTCCCTTTGAGACATCTCTTAGCAACAGCTTTGCTTTGCCATCACGAGGCTGTCCTTGTAAGGAAAAGTAAGAGTCTATTAATGAGCCAAATTTATCACTGGGGAAACTCTGCTGACCTAATTACACCAGCCACGTATTTGACCCATTATGTTAACCTTCCTCTGCTTCCTCCACAGTTAAAAGGAAAACACCTTTCAACTTTAATCAGAGCAGCAGGGAATACAAGGAGCAAGAATTAAGAAGGAGCCAGAAATGCCATACCTTTATCTATATCCCACAATACAAGACTTGAAGCCATAACCCAAAGTGAAAACACATGCACCTACAGGGGAGATGTATAAGTACTGGGTGCAGAGCAGCCCTGACTAAGCCAGCTTTAATCCATGCGTATGAGCACCAGAAGGATGCCTGAAGGACGTCCATTTACAGTGTGGCTCCGGGAATGTAAAGCCAGTCAGCAATGGCAGTGGGCAGGTGTGTCATGGCTTGCAGCCTCACCCACCAGTAGGTCTCCATGGGATTGTAGCGGTTGTTCGGGTGCGTGGAAGTGAGTGCATCAGTGATGTCATTCAAAACCAGAGACATGTCCTTCAGGCCACTGTTAACGAAGGACTTCATCAGGGCCACGTGGCGAGTGAAATATGCCCTCCCATAGTCCTCCCGCACAGTGTCACTGGCCCCGTTCCATAGCACCTCAGCCTCCACGTCGATGCTGTCCGCTGTCAGGATGCCCGTCGCTGCCACAAAGTTACTGGGCTCAATGAGGATGACTCTGACACCCCAGCGGTACATCTCCTGCCGGAGGCAGTCGGAGAAGGCCTCTACCCCGAACTTGGAAATGCAATAGCAGGAGCGAGACGGACTCACCATCCGCCCTAACATGCTCGTGACATTCACCACACGGCCTGGAGTGGGAAGAGCAGGGAGAGAAGATCAGTTGGCTGTTTTCAGCTAGGAGGTCAGGACTGGCTGCAAGGGAGCTAGCCGAAATGTCCCAATAAAAGCTGTTTTGTTGGATGATGCTGATTTGTAAAATCCGAATCTTCTGAGGGGTGTCCAAATCCCCTCTCAAGGAGCCCCTATGTCCTGATTCAAGCAAGCCTAGCTCCTGCTCTGACCTTCTACATGGATGGCACACATGCCTGCCTCCATGTCAAAAAGAATTTACAAAGTGTACAAGACATCCCCATCTTCCTAACTTCCAAGTAGGGCAGTACCCAGATCTTCTGATGCTATTAGCTGTGTACTCTTATCTCAGTGTGCCCCACTCCTCCATCTCACTGGGGAAGGGTTCAAGCTCACAACTAGCAGGGTTACAAGCTGGAAAGTGCATGACACAGCGTGATGCCATGCAAGCTTCCCGACTGTTTCTGTAAGCACGACAGCTCAGCTGCAGCCACTCTGCCTAACGTAGCTACACTGCTTCTTGACCCAAGCTGGATGGCAGAGGGCCAGCAGAGGTTTCCCTGAACCTGCAGCATCAGCAGTGCCATTTGTTCACCTATCCGGCCAGCCAGAAGTGCCTACAGAGTTATGTGGCTGGCACAAAAGTAGAGGAGACGTAACATGCCGCTGGCTATGGGACAGCAAAAAGCAAGGTGTCCTGACTCCTGACAGTAGCCCATGTCAATCCAACTGCAAAGCTCTGGCAGCTCATGACAGATCATGCCCTCTCCAGGGGCAGTGACAGTAGTGGTTGCTCCTCTGTGGACACTCTGTCCTCCCCCAAGCCCAAGATATCTACAATTACAGTTTCAGCTGCATTTACAAACATGCCCTTGAAATCCCATCAGCTATTTTTGCAGAGAGGATTTTCACAGCCATGAGCACACCACTCTTCTAGAGCTTGAAATTTTAGCTGAGAAACAAGTGGGCGGCTCTGCTCTCTCATCCCAGACCTCTTAAGTGCAGCTCAGAGGAACTGTAAGAACCACATATTGACCTGATGGGTAAGTTGCCTTTTGTGCAACTTACCCATAGGGCTTATTTAACAGGTACTTACTTTCTGGAAATAGTATCTGAGAAATCCTCTCAGTGTAACCCCTTTCTGTCCTCACAGAACACACAGCTGTGCCAACATTCTCCTACACATGCTAAATAAAGAAGCCCTTCAGAGTTCTGCTCATACATGTCACATTTTTTATAAAACAAAGACTTGATAATACTGTCTTTCTGTAAGACAGCTAAAATGGCTCTGTTATTGACTCATTTATTCCACCACTACAGCTTGGCAATCAGCTGCAAAATGAGTAACATGAAGTGAGTTGTCCAAATATAAGCACCTGGTGCCACTTTGGAGGCCAAAGGTATCATATGCCTGGCCTCCAATTACTGTTCCTAAAGGTCTAGGTGTCCCACAGGTCCTGTGTCATAGCTGCCAGCGCTGCACAAATATTTCTGAGACCCTGGGATGTTTAAGACATCACCTGCTGTGTAGGTGCCTGGACTGCCCCCGAAGGTGACCATTAGCTCCACTGAATTCTTACACAGCATGTCAAACCTTGCTGTCTGCTTTGCTTGCATGACTCAGATACCAAACCCTCCCACACTGGGCTGCACAGGCATTCCCCAAAGTAGAATTTGATCCATAATTTTTAACCACTTCTTTGTTGCACTGCAAAAGCTCTCTGGCTCTTGCCACGCTGCCCAACATGTACCTTTAGCTCTGCGAATAAGGGGCAGGAAAGCCTTCGTCACTCTCACGGTGCCCCACAGGTTGATCTCTGCCACTTCCTTGTACTTGTCTAAACTTGTGAATTCCACCTCTCCAAAGGTTGAGACACCAGCATTGTTCACCAGGCCCCAGAGTCCTGCCAACAAACACATGGTTAAAGAGTGGAACAAGGAAGAACAGTGTCAGAGAGAAGCAGCTTTCCTAGTTGCTCCTAGTAACCCAACTCCTTGACAAAGAACTGGGCACTTTTGTAGAAAAAAGTAGAAGAGAAAAACCCAGCAAGGAGAGGAAATGGGCTCTGGGACACCAGAAGTGAAGCCAGCAGGGCTCATTTGGAGCTCCAGTGGTAGTAAGGGGGTCACATCAGCATTGCCTCCATGAATGCCTCTGGCCCTCAGGCCAGATGCTGTGCCGGTGCTTTGTATGGTTGAATCTGGCTGACCCTCTCCTATCCCTCCTGCAGGTCCTGGGTTTATCTTCATTCAGTGACTGCCATGGCTCTTACAATTCAGAGGTGTCTGGATTTTCCCTCAATTTCAAAAAACAGAAGGAAAACAGTTTTGAAACATCTTGAATTTCTAAGTCCATTTCACAGCTCTGGAGAGCGCATGAGGTTGATCCATAGGTTCACAGTCCAGTGAAGCCACTGCATGCCTCATCATTCACTCCCCAAATGGTCCCACAGGCATTTGCAGAGTCAACAAAGGAGAAGTAACAAGGCGCCTGCACACCCCAGGACTAACCTTACGAACGGCTCCAGCTCAAGGCCAACCGTGCCAGAGACTATGCCTCCTAGCTTCGATCCCTTTAACAAGCAGCAGAGATAGAATAAAGGCACTCCTCTTGGGATGCCCATCAAGCTGAGGTAAGCTGTCTTCCTTAAAATAGAAAAGGTAAGAATAGTACTTTTTGGAAAGGCTTTCAACCTGGAAGTCTAACCTGGAAAACAACTCTGAAAATACCTCTGAAGTAGCAAGTCATGTCCTGATTTAAGAGCACCAGGTTAGGGAATTGGTCACCTCAGCAGCTCCTGGCTTAGCCCAGATAGTTGACTTCTCTCAGCCCTAACTATAGAAGAACACGGCAAACATACCAACCCTTAAAACTACTCGAATTTAAAAATGAACCTCTATTGTGCGTGCAGTCCTGTCAAGATTAAATTGGCTGTACTTAGCAAGAGCTTCTGCACTGAGCCCTTTACACGCCTAGAACGCAGCAGGCCACTGAGGATTTTTTTTAATCACGTTAAAAGTGACTACTGCATGAGTCCCAGCAACAAATGCTTGTAGGACCGAGTCCATACTTTGTTGAAGCTGAGGACTATACAGCCATGAACAGCAGTAGGACCAAACAACAGAAGAACCAGAACAAGATATCAGAGTTGCTCCTCATTAGATGTCCAACCATACACCTTTGTTGTTCTGACTGTGCAAGTACTCAGTCAGAATCAGGTCCCTTTCTACTCTGTGACCTTCTTCTTACCACTGAGAACATACAAACACAGGACTGGGAAGGAGTCTTCAGGGAGTTCTGATGCTGCTATCACAAGTACCCACGTCATGCCATCCTGTTGATAAACTTATCAAGCTCTCTCTTGAAGTTTCTTGGGCTGTTTGCCCTGCCTCTGCTTCATAGCCTCCCTGCTCTGATGTCTGGAAACCTTTTAATAACTTCCAACCTAAATTTATTTGTGATCAAATAATAACCATATAGTGTACCAAACACGGTCCTATAGGCAAACTGCAGCTTTCCACAATGGCCAAATAAATACCAATGGAATTTAACCTCCTGGTGCATTTAAAAACACCCATGTGCCCTTGCTAGACTGGCTGTCCACTCTCATGATGGCCCTAGTAACCCTGCTCTGCCCTGTTCCCAGATGAGTTCATTTTCCCTGAATGCTGGTGGCAAGCAGTGTATAATGGTCTGGAGAAGGTCATGCCCTACCCAGTGACAACAGTAAATTAACCATTCCTTCCTGGTCTATCCCAGAATGGATTTTCCTGTTCACCTGTCATAGCTGCCACCATGCCAGCTTTTTCCAGCTATTATGTGGTTGGCCCAGCCC
This sequence comes from Apteryx rowi, assembly GCF_003343035.1. NCBI lineage: Eukaryota > Metazoa > Chordata > Aves > Apterygiformes > Apterygidae > Apteryx > Apteryx rowi. The sequence continues at coordinate 833,730 of NW_020447664.1, forward strand.
CACTTTTTCCCTGCATTTCTATCTCTAACAGTCAGTGGTGAATATTACTTCCCTAGCTCAGTTCATTGGCCTGCAGCTCTATTCTCCTCCAGATCCATCGTTTCTCAATCCCAGCCAGGCCACGATGGCCCCAGAGGCTGTTTAGGATAACAGCTAAGTGGTGACCTGTAGCAAGAGCCAAGAAAACATTTTGCTCACCTACCCTTATTTCTATTTTTATTAATTATGGTTTCTAAATGCTGCAGTTGGGTGCTGCTGCTTCCATCCAACATCTCCTGCCTGTCACTGCTGCACTTACTGAAACTGCCAGCTTTAAGAGGTCAGGATCACTCTGAAATCCATGCTCTAGTAGCTGGCACAGCATCTCAGCCTGAATTGGGTCCCCTGTACTGCTTCAAAGCAGGCTCTAATCTCTAGCAGGATCATGAAAACAGGCATCTGATGGTGTAATTTCACTGGTAACAAGAAGCTATGCAGAGTAAATTTGGCAGGGATCTACCAAAGACCACAGAGACCTACACTGATAGTCCCAAACTGAGTCTGCAGACTAGTTCCTGGTTCCAAGTTTTTCTACAACCATTCTTGGGTAATCAGGTTAGATTTAGGAACACTTATGAAAAAGTGATTTAAAATGGTTCATTCTTCTTGGGATTTCATTACTAGCTGATCAGGTCATGTTACATACAGTACAAAGTGCTGATAGTTACCCGGTCACTGGACTGTTTGCAGGACAGTGATGTATTTATAGAGCAGAGCCTTATCATTATTATTTCTTTACTGTGAACAATACAGTAGGAACTGGATAAGATAAAAGCAAACAGTGGCACTCCCATCAAAATGAGTTTAGACTCTAAGGGTGTACGCACATAGCAAAGCAAAAAGAGGTATGAACGTGTAACACAAGACCTGTTCTGCACTAACTCCCCTGGGGCCATACTTGGTGTGTAACAAGAGCCTCTGCGCAAGGCACTTCAGTCTGCATACAGAGCACTTTCCTGCACCTATTTATTGGGCACTGTTTATTGGCAAGCCCCAAATACCAGTCACACTTACACTCCTGAAAAGAAGTGTTTGCTGTGTTGCACAGTGTTGCAGCAAATAACGAGAAAATAAGGCTCTCAGAGCAGGAGGGACCGGCCCAACTTGCTGATCAAGGATGCAAAATTTCTGGGTCCCTGCTAGGCACAAGGTTTTGCAAACACTGCTGCATTTATAGAAGCAACAGAGCTGCTCCCTTACAAGCTATCAGTCAGTGGGAAACAGCTCTGCGCTGCTGCTGTTGTTGGGCTCTTCAGGAAAAGCTTGAGAAGCTATGAAATGTGTGACGAGGGTTGGATGACTATGTAGGAAGAAGAGTCATGCAGAACGAGCATGTGTGGGAAACAGAGCCTTGGTTACACTTCATAAGCTTGTTTTAGGAGGAAGGGTGTGCTCACATACTTTGTGTGAAGGTTAGAGCTACTGTTACTTACTAGCTTTACACTTGCTGTGAACAAGGACAGGCCCATGGCAGCCTCATCCATGCCTTAAGAGGAGCAACCACCCCTCCAACCACACAACCTGTAAGCCCTGGAGCCACAGATATGAAATTCAAGTCCACCCTCAGCCAGGGTCTGCAGCCACTGTTCAGCCTGCTACTTGCACACAGGCTGCAGAGAAACCCACACGAGGCAAAGAGCCTCACAAACTCAGCACATGGGAAGAGGGGAGGAAGCACGCCAGGCTCCGGCTGTAAGCTCACATGCCACTGCTTGCCATGCACAGGAGGAGCTGCCTGAAGCCCAACATAGGAGCCAAGCCATGATGCAGCAGGTATATGACCAGCCACCCCTTCCTGGGCACCTCTGCGCCCCTCACGCATGGAAGTCAGCAGAGGGGTGGGCATGGGACACACAGCACGAGCAGCACTTGGGGCTGCCTGTGCTCTCATGGGCTGGCCCTACAACAGGTACTCTTCTGCCCTCCCAGCCCCATATACATTGCCAAAAAGGAAGAAAGCAGGCAAAAGGGACTCCTGTCTTCTTTTACATGTTCCTAGGGCCCTTGGGCTGGTGGCATGTGCTTTAAGGTGGTCTAGGCTGAGCCTATCCTTGCTGCTGCCTCATACCACCACTGGACAGTTGCATGGCAAACTGAAAACAGGGATTGACCTGGCTGAAGAATGATCCAGGTTTGGGGGCAGGTCAGGTTTCTAGTCCAGCTCATCACTCAGTTACACAAACAGGTTGTGCCAGCACACCAGAAGGGACAATAGTGAGCAACCAAGGCCTGTGACTTCATTAGCCAGAAGGGTCACCACAGAAAGGTCTGTGGGATCCAGACCCCAAAAGGAAGATCAGAAGGGGATCAGGCTCTAGCCACCACATGCCCTTCACAGATGCTCTAGGACAGACACATGCTCTTGTGGGCTTGTTGCCCACGGTAACAGCCTTAAGCTCTAGTGAGTCCTGGTCTCTTCCCACATGGCTGGCATGTCAATGGTAAGCCAATTCTCCCCACTGACCTGAGTACTGCACTGCCTGATAGCCAGTCACACACTGTCCCAGGCCTCCAGGCTTGTTAATCATGTTCGGGCAGTGCAGAGAAGGAACAGCCTGGCCAGAGCAAGGCCTGCTCCAGAGGAAGGTTTCTGTGAGCACACCAAAGAGCCAGCTGGCTCAGGGAGACGGAGATCCCCACAGACCTTTCTCTGGCTCCTTAAGGTTCCTCTTCACAAAATCCACAGCTTGAGCCACTTCCTGGTCACTGCACACATTGATCTGCAGCACCTTCATGCGATCCGACTTCATATTCTTCAACTCCCTGGCTCCATCTCCGTTCTTATCCTGCTCACCAAAAACAGAAGAGGTCCTGGTAAGAGGGATTAGTAGCAGTAATGCACCTCGGGGCCAAGCATATTCACGTAGATAAGAAATAGGAGCTATTAAAATTGCACTTGGAGGTACGCAAAGAGGCAAACAAACAGGCACAGGAGCCACATTAACCAGTGTGCAGCCCATGGTTAACTTCCTATTCCCTCCAGCACAATTCCTACATCTCTATTGCTGACCTGCTGCTTTGAAATGGCAGCAGAACTCCTCCTGTTTGCTCCTCACGTGTAGGGTTACACAGCTGTAACAGTGCCAGGTACTGTGTCAGCCTGGGACAACCCTGGGGGAACTTTCCGCTGCCCCAGTCCCCATGCTCTGCAGGTAACACAAACACTTTTACACAAATCAGGGTCAGATTTTCCAGTCTTAAAGCAAAAGGCTGAGTACCTTGCTCATCTCATTCCAAAATATTTCTTGGTTTCTGATGAAATACTACTGTCAGACTACTCTGAAAGCAAGACATTAGGGACACCTTTGGCATGACTGACAGCAAACAGTCTGATGCTACAGGATACAACAGAAAACATTTACAGCTTAACCTGGGAAATAATATTTTGCACGATGCACAGGAATGCACACACAGTGGAGAGCAACCACACAAGGACAAGGTGACAGACAAGTGGCATGAAAGGAGGAACCTCTGGCTGAGGAAGCAAAGACACATCCTTCCTCCCCACCAAAGATGATGAGAACACGATGGCTCCCCTTTCTCTCCTCTGTTCTATCAGGTCCTTCACTGTCAGGGTTTCATGTTGTAAGATATATGTGCAAACGTTTAGGTTTCGGGAAAGGAAATGAAAATCAAAAAATTTCAGCCATTAATTTAAATTAGAATAGTGAAGAACAGAGCAGAGCAGAGATTAGCTATGTGGTTCTGCCATAGGCTCAAGATTTAATTCACCAAATTATTCCCTGCATCACAGGCTCTGTTTTACTAGGGAGGAGGAAGTTATGAATTGGTGAGTCACCGTGCCTGGCTGCCACTCTTCCTTTAACACTTGATACTACCTCCCACAGAGCAAGGGCAAACAAGGCAAGCAACACTCCCACCTGCTCAGCTGCCTCTACAGCAAGGCTGATGTGAAAACTGTGCAACTGCTTAGCTTTTCTAAATGTATCTCTGATTGCCTAGCTAATGAATATGGTATACAAGTTCTTCCCTCCATCTTCAGTCCAGGAAACAATGATTTGTGATGAAGGAAGAGAGCCAAAATTCCTGTCTCAACCTTAAGCAAAACAGGGTAACTCTGCTACATCAATATATAATTAATCCAGAGTTATGACAATAGGAATGAATTTCTGCCCCCCAGCTGCATATCATTTCAAACTGAACTATTTCCAAATATCACAAAACCAGAAAATATAGATTTGAAGCTTTCTAATGCACATCACAGACAGTTCTCATCTAGCCATGGAATGAATCTCTAAAATTAGCATTACAAGTAGTGAATGATGTAACCATCAAAATAATACATTCCTTTTGAAATGGGTGAGGGTTGTATGATGCCTCCCTCAATATATTTCTGGAAGATGCTCTTGCAGCTTAGCTGTGAGCTACACAAAGTGCCTTTCAGCTACTTAACAGTGAATAAAGTGGAGCGATCCAGCTTGTAAAGAGAGATTTACTGTATCTATATGGGGGCAGGGGGGAACTGTCTGCACTCAAATATTGCTTCTTATTTCAGAGCCCTGAAACCACCTTTCCTTATTGTTTCCTCTTTCATGATCCTCAAAACAAACATTTCCACTATTTTTTGCGAAACAAAGTCATAGACCAGTAACTTAAAAATCCGGTATAAACTGTTAGTATTATTCATATCAAAGCAAGTTTTCCCCTTTGACCAATGCAACCCAATCTGCAAAGTTACTTTCTCAGCTACAGATGACTATTGACAAAACACATTGATTTTGGAAGGCTGACTTCAACACAAAATATTAACTGGAAACATTTTTCGCAGCCACAGGAACCACCTCAGCCACTTCTTAAGAAGTTTTCTGGACATAACGGTAAAGCAATTTGTTTCATAACTAACAGATGAAGGGGCCATATATTTCACAGAAAGAAGCCAACGCCTTTTTATTTTCTGGGGGCTTCAGGGGCTATAAGTGCATTCACTGGTCAGATATCCATGTAGTACTTCCTCCTTGTTTTTTAAATGGTAGTTTTGTTGGCTGGGGCAGTTTCCCTGAGAACAACAGGACACAAGATTGTGACCAGACACTATTATTACATTTCTTCCTCACACACGGGCCAGTTCCTCTGTCTTTACCCTTGCAAGCAATCCCATACAAGCTGCCACTAGAATAAGGTAGTAAGATTTTAGGCCTGCTCTGTTTGCGATTTTCTCTCTGCAACCTTGAAGCACTATGCAAGTGACAGGACTGCAAGAACCAGACAAATCTGAGTGGAAACTCAGGACAGGGTTAGCAGAAGAAAGAGCCAGCCCTGCAGGAAGTACTGGGAGGTTGGCATTCAGAGCCACCCTAGTGACACTACCATTTAAACTCTCCTGGAGTCAAGTTGGACTATGGCATATGGCCCCTAGCACCAAATGGGGAATAGAGTGTAGCACACCCTTTTCATAAAAGCACTTTGTGCCTGAGGTCTGTGTTGAGACTAATCGAACTGTTAGATCCCAAGGGTAGACTCTTGCCAGCCCCGGGCCAGGCAATCCTCTATGAGGACTTTTCCAACTCTTCATGCTTTGATTCAGCATGGCAGCACTCAGACCTTCATTTGTCCTTAGGTACAACCATTTCTGCTACCCTTATTACAGCGGAGCATGTGAACAGCTCAGTTCCCCACTGGATTTCTGCCTGCCCACTCCACAGATGCCTATTGCATGAGGGCACGGCTGGCTTGTGGCCCTGGGTCTTTGCCATCTCATTGGGAATAGGAACATCTCAAGAGAGGACAGCTTGGGGATGCTTCTGGCACAGGTGCCCCAGGGAGCCAAGTCTGCAGCAGTATGTCCACCTCAGGACGCTGCGGGCAGGGAGGCTGCACAGCTCCCAGACCGACATGTCCACAGACCTGAGCCAGGCTTGGTGTTTGCATCTCACTGCCTGTCTGCATGCAGAAGGGAAACATGCTGGGGATCCATTGCTTCTGCTGGCGAGTCCCAAGGCAATGAACAACATCCCTTGGATCGCCAGTCATGCAGCAGGGTGAGCCAAGTGGGATCCCAGCAGCACCGGCCCTATTGCTTCTGCAAAAACTCTCTCCCCATCCTTTTGTACCTTTTTCTTCCGTTTTTGCTCTCTCTGAGCAACTCCCAGCCTCCCCTCCCCAGTTTCATTAGAGTTGAAAGCTGTCCTGATCCACTCCAGCATACTGCTACTCTCCAGAGACACCTTTAGTGGAACTTTACTATTTCCTGCCCAGTTATCTCATTTCCCTCTGTTACCCTGCCCTTGCAGCCCTGCAGTAGGCTCTGGCTGCTCAAACCCACCCTGTATAGCCTAGTAGGGGCTGTTTCTGGGCTGGGAGGCTAGCAGCAAAACAAGTTCCCTCCACCCAGCAGAGAAGTCTCACTCAGGCTTTCTGCTGCCTTCCTTTCCCTTCACTTGTTTCTTCTGTGCTGATTCTGAGGATCTTGATGCAGCTTGAGCTAAGGGACAGGCAGACCACACAGGGCTCTGCTACAGGCAGAGTGCCCTACTGTAATGGCCTGAGCTGTGGCTTTTTTCCAAGGAAGCTTGTGGGATTCAGCAGTAGATCCCAGCAAGAATTTGGGCACCTGCAGTGAGATTTCAGTGGTAATCAAGAAGCCATAAATACAGTGCTGAAAAACCTCACCGAGCAGTTGCTTATCCTGAAGGCAACCCCACAGGCACCTTGTCATTGTGCTCAGACTTTCCCTTTTGGTTGTGTCTCAGCACATATCGAGCTGGCCCAGCACCTCACACCCATGTCCACCTCCACGCCTGAAAATGGGGTCCCTCCACCCAAGATTTCTGAGGAGCGCAGTCTCATGGGCTCACACAGACCAAGATCAGGCACAGTACAGTTGAAGGCGATGCTCTTATTTGGAGGAGGAAACAGAGCCCATTACTACAGGCTTCTAGCCTTAACTGATCACACCACCCTCAGCCAGAGGGAGTGCTCCGGCAGGGGCAGGCACGCTCCCAGCCTCTGCAGAGGAGTCACACTGCTAGGCAGCAAACACTTCAGAACAGCAGGGCCACAAAGACTGCAAAAGAAAGCAAGACTGTGCAGCCTCGTGGTTAGGGCACTCACTGAAACCCAACCTAAATTTTTTCTGCTGCAGATTAATCTGATTTCTGCATGCCCTTCCTGTTGTAGCCAGAGTGAATGATTAACTATCCTTCTTTTGATAACAACCTTCTCATCTCCTTACTCCGTCTTCTCTTTTTCAGTTTAAATAATCTCATTTTCTTCCGATGTCTTCTCACAGGTCTTATTTTCTAAACCTCTCATTATTCATCTTATTTGAGTTTACACATACCTTTCCTAAAACATGGTGTCCAGAACTAGACACAGTGTCCCAGCTGAGGTCTTACCAGCACTGCACAATGACTTAGACACAACTTTCCTGTGACTGCTTCCCAGGGTAAGATCTGCACCGTTTTGCCCGTGTCTCAGACTAACTCATTCAGTTTGCGTTCCACTATCAGCACCAGTTTCCTCTCAGTCTTGCTGCTGCCTAACCACCTGTTCCCGTTTTGCATTTCCTAAGCAGAACACTTCACACTTGTCATTACTAGATTCCATCCAGTTGATTTCAGACTTTATCTGATCTGTAAAGATCATTTTGAATCCTAACCTATTCCCCAAAAGGCCTGCAAGCCTCCCTGCTTGGCACCATGCCCATTTTTTTGCAAGTAAATTTTCTATTCCAGGGGCACTCCCAGGGAAATTTGACTACTTTTTAGTGCAAGGACCAGACAGCAGTTCCAGGCCCCCTCACAAAGCCTTTCGTGGTGGCTCAAAGTCCTTGGTGGGTCCAAAAGGAGCGGTGTCACTGATTTCAGACCAGGTTGGGGACTACTTCAATCTAGTTCATTAATGAGTACTGGACTGCCAGGGCCAGGGCTGAGCCTTCCAGGCTTCCCCTTCAAATACCCTCCAAGTAGGAGCACAACTTTTCAAGGACCTATTGGTGATAGCTACACTTAGGCATTACACCATAAGTTTGCTCATGAGAATATCATGAGCTACTGTGTCAAAACCCTTATTCAAGATAAACATTTACTCCTTCCCCTTTAATCCCTCTGCTGCTTAGTTTATCACAGAATGAAATTAGACTGATATGGCACAGTCTGTTCCCGGTAAACCTATAGAGGCAGTTTGTATCACACCATGATCTAGATATGTATGAAAATTACTGCTCAGTGTGCTGCAACTCATCCAGAGAACTGAAGGTGAGTTGCCTCATTGGTAATTCTAGAGGTCTGCCTCTCTTTAAAAGGCAGATATATCTGTCCTCTTCCCGTCTTCTGGAAAACCCCTGGCCTCCATAGTTTCCTGAAGATATCACCTGTAGCACAGAGATCACTTTGGCTCACCCTTTAAATGCTCTCCAGCACATTTAATCAGGTTTGGTAGCTTGAACATGTCTATTCATGTAAACATCCTCTTTTCTTTTCCATCCTGTAGAACAGAAAAAACCTACCTCCCTATGAAAACCATTAGCATTAAACATCTGAACACAATTTACTCTTTTTTCAGTAAGATTAAAGAAAATAAAACATTGACTGTTTCAGATTTTTCTACACTTTATATTCTTCAGTTTATTTTGTAAATCATCTATGTGCTCCTCCCCTGCTTTTAATTCTAATAATTAATAGAAACTACCCTTTGGGCTCACTTGTCCTTGTGAAATGAAATACTCTTTGTACTTCATCCTCTTGAGTTCTGTCTCTGCCCGCTTGCAGTATTCTTATTATCCCTGTGACTTTGTTTTTTATTTGATGGTCATTAAAAAGCTTCTGATGCACTTGACAGGGTACCAGCTTGCATTCAGTGTAAGAGCTTTCTATGACTGCTAGTACTCCAGGGATCCTTCAACTCTCAGCATAAAAGCATGCAAGTAAGTGATGACAGAGTAACTATGTGTGAACTTACAGCCTGGCATCTGCTCTGTGACAGCTAGCTTCAAACCTGCTCTGACCCTGCAGTGAAACTACAGCAGCTCATTCTTCTTTCCTGACAGGGTAAGTTTCCTTGCATTTGCCATGAGCAGTTATATGCTGCATTCTTAGCTACATGTGCACCCCTTCATTTATCAGCAATAATCACTCAGGTGCTCATAACTTATTCTTTGCAATAAGAACTCCCTGCCTTTACTGTTGTTTCCTGCTTCTTTTGGAGCCCATTAGTCTTTTCTGCAGTTACTGTATGCTTCCTTTTCTTGCAACAGACAGCTCCAGATTTGAAATAGTTTATCTGAAGTGCATTCTACTGTTAGGCTTTTAGTAAGTTCCTCCTCATAAAAATTTAGATTTTCTTGCTAGTATCTCCCTCAACCACCTAAAACATAAAGCTGTTCCATGGGGACATTGGCCATCCCAAGAACCATGGAGAGCATTCTGCTGTATCACTTTTACACTGTGTTACCACCAGATCCTTTCCCTCAGATGCACCTAACAGCAACTAAAAAAAACTGTTAACAACCCCAGAGGAAACCAGGCCTGCAAGTGAAATCCTGGGACACTGAGTCCAGGTCTTCTGTTCCCAAGACCAAACAAGCCCAGAAGAAGTTATGAAAGGCAAAACAGATGGGGAACAGTGCAGAGAGAGAAGTATATTAAATATCTGCCAGGTAGCACAGCACAGAACAAGAGTCATATCCTCCCACTCTCTACCCCTTCAGGATAAAGTGGTTAGTCAATCTCCTGAAAGCTACCTGTGAATCAACTAGGACTGCTGATGCATTTTCCACTTCAACGCAGAATTTAAGTAGGGATCACAAAATCTTTGGCTCTGAATTAAGATGCCACCAGATCAGATGAGGGGATGCTGAGGGCTGCCATGGCATTCTGGGACAGGTAATCCTATGATGAAGAGGTAATCTGTTTCTTTGTTAAAATGAGCAAATGAAGCTCATTTAGGGTACACTTAGTTCCTTTGTGTGGTTTTAAACAGTCTGGCCCTCTCTGATCAGCACTAGTGTGCTGCCTTCTGAAATAGTGGTCTCAGAATCATTCCAACCCCTTTTCTTTCTATCCCTTACACCTGCTGCTCTGCAATGTCAGTGTCTGACTTGCTATCACCACAGATACAGACATCCCAATGCAGTGTATGACGTGATCACAGAAGGATTTACAGAACGCCCATATGGAAATTTCCAAAGAGTGGCAACTTTCCAACAGGACTCTTTTGCTCTCAAGTTACACAATATGTCAGCTGATAATAATTTTCCCTGCTGGTATGGTGGAAGAACGTAACCTCTGCTGAGATCAGGCAGGCAAGGAGCGTTACCCTTCATGCACCTTCATTGTTCTTCCCCGCTACACTACTCTAAAATCTGTAGTCACTGCTCTCTGAGCACCTGTGCTAGAATAGCCATCTTCAAATAGCTTCTATTCCATTTTAAAAGTAAAAAAGGTAAAGCAAAAAGATTCAAAATACATTTTTTTTCTTGTCATTTGTTAGCACTAAAACCCATGATTATTATGCTGCCAGCTGAATTCACTCACTAATCTTCATTTATTTTCCCTTTATCTTGGTTTAGGGAAATAAGTCGCTTTCCCTCCCCAGCTCTCCTGTGTTTGTGCTGCTGCCTTAGGTCCTTTACAAGCTTAAGTCAGAGCAGAAAGCAGTATTCAACTGCAGGGGCAGATAATCTATATCCCAGAGTTTTGGAAGAACTGGCGTATCAAAACACAAGCTTAAGATATTTAAAAAAAAAATCTAGCAGATGGGTGCCCAATCCCTGCAGAACTGCAAAAGCAGCACCTGCCCTGAAGGAGAAGAAAAAAGGTCTGAGAAATGAGATGCTAGTTAGTCTAACACTGATAATGCATGCAGCTCTGGAACCAGTGTTGAAGAAAAGAATAATGAAAGATACAGGGAATGTAAGCAAGCTGGATTCCTCTGAAGTATATAATGAGCTGGGCAATTAGGGTAAGAACGAGGATGTAAAGTCTCCAGCAAGACAGATGGCAACTGGTAGTACTGGAAAGGAAATATTCTTGCTGGTGTAAAGTCACTACTGGACTTCCTTGAAGGACCAATCTCATTCAGTATTTTATTTATATTTTATTTATATTACTGCCCTCCCTAACATGGGAGTGTTGATGAAATCTGCTGGTGAAAACGCTGGAGGCAAGGAGGAGTACTGGCACATCATGCAAAAAGAACTGGATGGTCATGAAGACTGGACTAACATAAGATTAAAATTAGTACCTCAGAGTATGAAGTAATCCAACTATGATGATAAGAAAAATCAGCTATGAGCCTGACAGTCATTTAGATAGGAGTAACTAAGGAAAAGGAGGACCTGGACAAAAGTGATTAGGGAAACTTGTTTAGGCTAGTAAAACAAATGCTGAGAGAAGATCTGAACACTCTGCCATTATCACAGGGACAGGCACCAGAAGAGCGCCAAAATATTTAAGGTCATTTGACAGAGGAACAAGTGGGTATGAAGTGACTTTGAACAATTCGGGTTGGAAATGTATGTGAGTTTTGACTATCAAAACAGTGGGGGGGGGATATATATTAAGGGTAAAACCCCAGCTGAGATGAAAATGGATTTTGCCCAGATTACAAAGAGGCTCACACAGCATGGTTACCTGCAAAAGCAGATACTCGGATAATGGGCCAGCAAGCCTCTTCTGGTTTAGTGCACCTACACTGATCTCTCCCAACAAGTAAATGCCACTGGGCAAATGCAGGTGATAAGAGGGTAACACCCACAGATATCAGAGAGGTACAGTTAATTCCTTCATTCAGCTATCCATTTCCTATAGAAGTACAGCTGGAAGAAGACACATTGGAGACAGAACCTGACCGAGGCAGGAGAGAGGGCTTTGAGATGAGTTTGAGGAGAATGTCCCCAAAGGCAAGCGACAGAATGGAAGACAGCAGTAGAGATGCCTGAGGAGAGAGGAGCCCATAGTGTCATAGCAATCTTGCACTATTAGATTTATCAAGTGCGTTGCAGAGAGGCCTCAGTGAACAGTGCCCTACTGTGTGAGCTATTGTACAGACATGTAGCTGATAATTCTGAGCTCTTCAGAGCAGAAACTACAGTAATAACAAGATGTAACAGGCAGATGAAGCAATAGAAAATATAAAGATCCCCACCCACTGCACCTCCCACAGGTCTTTGACAGTGGGAGAGGGAAGCCGCAGATGAAGTGGCTGTTACTTGACAAGCACTTTTCTCCAGTCACAGAAGAATTTTGATCATTATTACTACTCACCGCTAGCAAGCATCCAGCAAAAACAGTGAATCCCTTTGCGTGAAGCCGTTTTGCCAAGGCATGTCCGAAACCTTTGTCACAGCCTGTTATTAGCACTGCCTTCCCTTCAGCCTGTGTGGGGAAAGGCAGAAATATATCATCAGATACTGCAATGTTGCAGGCACCACCATGCAATGGAGCAACTTATAGTCCTGCAGTCAGGGCCAGACAGTGTTTAGAAGGTACCATTAGTGACTGAGTGGTGATACAGCTGATATCTGGGCTCTCCGTAGGACTGAGCTCGCCTGACCTGAGCTATCTGAAGGATGACTGCTTAATCCAAGTTCCCTGTAAAATCTGCAGAGAGTGAAAAGCACCTCCTAAAAACATGAATTATCCTGCACAGAGGATGTCTAGAGAAAGCAGAGACAGCTAGCTCAGACCTGATGCATAATTTTGGACAAGCATCACTCTGTATGCAGCAAAATCCTAAATGCAATGAAGCCAGGTCATAATCCTCTGTAGCTCCGCTCCCTGCCCCGTTCATGGTGGTGGGTACAGGCACAAAAGACAATTCCAGGTGCAAGTCACAATGGGCATGTACCTGTCTGCATGCTAACTTCATTGCAACCTAAACCCAGGAATTTCAGTGGAGCTACTGCCGATTTGACCAGTGTAAACAAGATGACAAGATTCCTGTGTAAAAACGCAACCAGCTCACAACTACTGCGAAATTCAAAATTTAGTCAATTGTTGATTTGTAACAATTTGCATTGCCTTGATACAGTAGCTAGAACAGAACCTCTCTCTTGCAAGTATCAGTGGCCAAAACTGAACAGAAACATTTCAAAAGTCAGTGATCTACCAGCTTCGATGCACTGTAAGAGTAGCACAGAAAACATCAAAATGACAGTATGTTGTTTGTTTGAACTGCACAGAAGATCTTTTAACTGCAGAGTGACTCTCTATTGTCTGTTCTATATCCACTCCCACTCTATGCAGTACTTTCCAATCTATATTTTAGTGATTCAACAGAGCATGCAGGAATGTGACTATAGAGTCCTTCTGAAAATACTGCAGTCTAACAGGAAAAAACATATTTAATCCTACAGTTCTCTCCTACATTATTATCTTTTGACTGATGGATAAATTGAGAAACAACTTGATACCACATCTGGTATGACACAACAGGCTTGGGATAGCTCTGGGAACAGAATCCAAAATCCTGAAGAGAATCCTCTACTGCAAACCACTGCACATTTGCCCTCTTTCTTTGCTTGAGGGCCCTCTCTCCCCTGCTCTGTTCACCACAGCTGGGAGGCAATAAACTTGTAACGTTTAACTGAGCTAGCAGACATCCACCTGCAGGGTTCTAGACCTCTCCAAACTGAAACCATTACACGTCAGACAATAACACAAGGTAGTAATAAAGATTTTGAGAATGCAATAAGGAAGTGAGGTCACTTCCTTCTCTGTGGAGACATCTGCAATTAATATTCTCTTTTACTGCACTAACAATGTCTACAATATGAACATTCATATTTTATGCTACTCATGCATTAATTGCCCATTTTTATCTGAAAAGGTGGCTGGACAAACAGGTGCAGTCTCCAGTGCTCTAATTTCTTGTTTTGCTGACATAGGCAGTAGTGAAAGGGCAATATGGAATAATTGCAGGGTGATAGTGATCAGAAGAGTTACTGCACAAATACAGGGAGTTTAAGCAGACAGCAACAAGCAAATAAGCTACACCCTGTTCTGTCCTCCATCTCGTGCTGAAGTTACTGCTTTCACAGGAGAGTCATGATTTGAAATTGAAACTGACTGACTGAAAGTATATCCTGAATTTAGCATATGATCACCCACATAAATTCTGATTCCTACATTCAGACAAAAAGCACCCATCTACAGGCTAATTCTACTAACACTGTAAAGGTAGCTACAGGTACTAAAGGATATATGATAAGTGAGAATTAAATATACACTACTCAGTACTAATCTAATTTACAGTGACACAACTCCAAGAGACGAGGATCAAGTATGGACCGGATCACAGAATTTGCCAGTTTACCTCCTCCCACATCTATTCAGCAACCTGGCCCCTTAGAAATGAAAGGATTTGACTTGTTCTCTGCCTCCTCTCCCTTGTACCCTCTGGTTCTGAAACCTGAAGACAGCTGACTTCCAGGAAGTACAGGAACTGAGCATAAGACAGTGAGTTGTGATTATTTCCAAAGACCAAGACAGGCAAGTGGAAAAGATGCACCACCATCACTATAGTCAGCTCCCTCATCAGCCAGGCTGATCAGGACAGAGCTCAGCTGAGAGAAGTAAAGGAAGATCTATTTACAAACGGCTGAGCTGTGTTCTCATGTGCACCTAATTTTAGATCTCAGCAGCTGGTTTGCTGCCTCTGATTGAAAAAGAAAACCGCACACACATACACACAACAGCAAAACAAACAAAAAGGAGGTGCTTGGAAAATCCTCTCAGGTGTCTATAATGGGCAGAAAAGTGAGGAACAATTTACAGTATGAGAACATTCCCAGGATTGCTTGCTATTATCCTAATTACTGGTAATGAAACATTTGACTGCAGAGGCACACTTCATAACAACAGACTGAAGTCCCAACAGCAGTAACATGCATGCAAAGAAAACTCAAGGGGTGTAACAGATCTCAGACCACTAGCTACCTTTATCTTTGTGAGATGCTTGGTGGGGAGAGAACAGCTGAGGATGAGAGCGGGGAGTCATCCCATTTCCAGAATATGCATCAGCAGAGATCCTATCCTAAAAGTCTGTAAACATGGAGAAATCTGATCATCCTCACCTTTTGAAAATGCCCCAGAAGAGGCCTCACAGGTCTTATTCCTAGAATTTTGTAAGGGTCACCCTCTTACAGCTTACAGTTAGACACAGCAGTGAGACAGACACAAAAGGCTGCCTATGCAGGCAGAGAGGACCAGATATCACAGTGATATTAATAAGCTTCTGGGGGAGAGTTGCAGGTGCTTCACTCATTACTGGTCAAACAGTGCTCTCAGAAGATACTACAGGAGAAACTGTACATACACACAGTGTGGCCAGGGCACCTGAGACCCGATGACAGTGTAGAATAAATTCTTGCATTGGAAGTGCTGGTATGATATCTCAGTGGGGTAATACAGTCTGTGTCACTGCTACGGGATCCATGGCACTTGAACAGCAATACATGCTCCATGTAGTTCCAATAGTTCAATAGCTCCAATGAGATCAATTAATTTTAACTTGCAAACAGCTCAGATGTATAAATGTCACTAATTTTCCTAATGGGATATGATTGCCTTGTTAAACTGTAGAATTTATTTTACTCATGCAGATGCTCTATCAAAATTAGCCTCTTTTGCAGCTGAAGTGTATAAGTTAAGCAAGACTACTTTGATTGCCTCTTTGCCAGCCTTTCTGGGCAATTTGGGAACCCACCATGCTTGCCTAAATTCCATGTTCTTCCACTGTGTATCACTTGTTTTTGAGATCCTGTTTCCTTTGATACCCTCCCCAACCATCTTCTTGTTATCAAGTAAATCAATTTTAAAGAGCAAGCAGTTACATAGTACACTTTGCTGGTTCCTTATTTCCACAGTCAGGAATCTGAGGTTTTTAATCCCAGGAAAAGGAACTGAAAATAAACACTAAAAAGAAGGTAATTTCCTACCTATAAAATCCCCCATCTATAGAGCATCCTCTAGACACAAGATTCCCTTTTTAAAATTTGGACCACCTCTGAATTACTGACTTTTCTGTAACTCTGGATAGCACAGAACGCCTGGTTATAATGCAGCATGGCTCTGAGAAGCGCATTGCCTCCATTTCAGTATAATAAATACTCACAGGGAAACACAGCAGAGAAAAGTTAAAGCACAAGGAGCTAGGTGCCAAACTACTCCTGAAAAGCTGAGTCATCACAGCTGAAGGGTTTCCTAAACCAGAGGCTAGTGGCCAGATACTGTACTTCTTCAAGAGGTTGAAGCCACAGATGACCGCTCCTTGAAGCTCTGGAGAAGGTGGTAAGGCTACACTTACTCAGGTAGCCCCATCTCCAGCCATTCCTCATGACACCAAAGGCAGGCCACCCTTGGGAAGCACCAGGCGTGACAAAAATGGGTAATGCTGGAGGAGCAGAAAGGATGGGGAAGCAGCAAAGTAGGAGAACGCAAACAGTACAAAACTGATCTGGCCATTTCAGAGGGGGCTGGACCCAGCTGGGAGCTGGAGGCCCTGGAACAAGAACATGCTCATTTGCAAATTCCTTCTGGGGCCTGCAGAAAGGTTGTCTGGAGCATAAGCAAGAACTAAGCTTACTCCAACCCTGTGAGAGAACCCCAGACATTTTATTTTTAAGAGACTTATGGAAGGAAACTGGTTATACAATTCCTTTCTGTTCACTTTTTTTTTTTCCTCCCTTACACTCATTTCCAAGTTTAGAATCCTGGAACAAAAGCCATGTCTCCATTGTTTCATGAATCTTGTGAAGAAAAACCATGGGTTTCACAGTAGCAGGGCGGTCAGCATTGCAGCCTCACTCAAACTCCTTCAAGAAGAACTGACAGACTTCTGAACGCCATTTCAAATGCCAGCGTTGCATCTCCCTCGGCAGCTTCGCTCTCCGTCCCCAGCAGTGTTTATATTAAACCTTCGCTAGCCCAGCTGCGATACAGGAGCGCAGCCCTTTGCGTGTTGTATGCGTGTACCTGTTGCAGGTACGCGGGCAGGCAGGTGCTAGGGCTGAAACACCTCCAGCCTCCCCGCCTGAGACCCTGCACCTGCCCGTTTAACGGCCGCCCGTTTAAACCACAACGGCCGCCGCACGCGGCCAGGCGAGGCGAGCACCGCGCCGCGCGCCATTTTGTGCCCCCGGGCGCTGCTGCCGCCCGCGGGCGTCTCGCCCACAAGCCCCAGGCAGAGGGCACCGGGCGGGCCGCGCCCTGACCGAGCCGAGCCCGGCCCGCGGGGCCCGCTCCGAGCCCC
>NW_020447664.1:851857-920385 GCF_003343035.1 Apteryx rowi
AAAAAAAAAAAAGCACCTGAGATGAGTTATTCAATTTGACCAGCAACACTAAATTTCAGATAATTACTGGAACCAGCCAGTCTTCTGAGTTGATTAAATGGGACTAACATAGATATGCGTTTTTCAAGTTTTCTAGACCTTTCTCTTCTGAGCTGACAACAGCTCCTTTCATGACAATTTTGCATTTTTTAGTCTAGGCCTGTTTCCAGGCAGGCCCCCAAAGTGCAACACAGAATTCAATAGAGATATAAATAAACCTTAACAATCAGATACCTTTTTTCTGCTTTAATGAAAGAGACTGTACTTCAAGTTCTTTTTTGTGCTGGATCTGTTTTATTCAAAATGAATACTACTGAAACTGACTCTCTGTTCTTAACTCCTGGTTTTGAGCCATTTTTTTCCCATAATAATTCTAACAGTGATACTCTGTGCATAGTCCAATATTGCCAACTGCTTAATTTCAAAGAGCTGCATATATTTTTAACCACATGGCTGTACTAGCAGTAAAGCTGAAGGATTGCTTTGAAAACATGTAACATAATGTCACCCTTGGCTTGAATTTACATTTTATTTGCAAAATATTTCATGTAAATTACTTAAAGGAGTATATTCCATACGTAAGTAACCTAATTTTTAGCTGTTTTAGAGAATACTGTTTAAGGTACAGTAAACAAAGGGAAATGAGGATTTTCTTTAAATGACTCCCTGCTTGTCAGTTTACTTGTAATCTTCTGTATTTAAAAGCAGTTTGAGGTGGTTGAAGGTTGAGCTGTTTATCTCCCTGTGAGGGACTACAAGGAGAGAAGATGAGTTCCTTTGGACTTTATTTGCTTGTTAAATTACAAGGAGTCAGCATGACTTACAAAATAACTGAGCAAGTAAAAGAGAGGTGCTATCTTGTATTGCAGAGCTAAGGAAGAGCAGTCTTGCTGTTGGTAGAGTGAGTTAATTGAAAGAATGTTGGCAACCAGACTGTCCCGGCCTCTCCTGAACCTCTCTGTGAAAGCCCTGAATGTCAAGGACCTAGGGAATGGCTTCAGGTAAGAAACTTGATGGAGAAGAAGAAAGACGGAGATCTTGAGTAAAGCACATATTGAGGTCTCGTTTGATTTCTGTGGGACTGTTTATTTATAGGAGGTGGATTCTATATGCGAGTAGGGTTTGGCAACATGTTTTTTAACACCTGTGCAGTCATCTGCAGTCAAAGGGTTAAGCAGAGTGTTAATTCAATGTCTAGCAAGGATTTATTCCTCAATATCAGCAGGTAGGCCTTGCTGCACTGCAAGGAACAGTCATGTATTTCTATGACTCCGTTAAAGAGATAATGAACCATGTAAAATGAAGAGAGAAAGTTGAGAGGGAGGGTTTTTGTGAGAAAGGGAGGTGGATTGAGTAATGAAGCTGATTTTTTTTCTGAACTTGAACAGAAAATTACCCACCTGATTCTATTTCCTAGCTCTGAAAAAAATACCCTTTCTACTTGTATTTGAAGGGAACCCTGCTAGTCTGAATTCAGAGTAAGCTGAGTGCTTTCACTGTCTTTGTTTCAAAGCAGGGTTCCCAAACAGTACTGCGTGCACCACTAATTATACAGAAGCCATTTAAAAATGGCTCGTGGCCTGCTGAGCAAGAACTGCCACCATCAGTGTGGTTCCATTTCTGTTGATGGTGGTGTCCAGCACCATCACTCTCAAGGATGACTCCTGTAACAGGGAGTTGTAAAGATCAAAGATAGAAAAGGCTAAGCTATTAGAGATTTCTCATGAAAACAGGTTGACCCTTTTATCTGCTACACAAGAGACCAAAGCTGTACCAGAGGGAAACTTCTGTGTCCTTAAAAATACAAATGAATATTTTATAAACTTGAGAAAAGAATTTTCAGCATATTCTTTTCTTTGCTTACTATGCATTTCTGCTTCTGGCACTCAGGTCTTGATACAATGTTTTACATTTTTTGACATACACTCAAACTGTTAAATCTGAAATGGAAATCCAACTGTTCATCTGAAAGGCAGTGCTGTCACTGTACCAATATCTTAATGCAGTGAGGTAACATTTGTATACTTGATTGCTCAAGCTGAGAATTGCCTTTACTGGTATAACTGAATCAAAAGAAAATGCTTGGTTACAAGGACAGATTCAATTCCAATGACTATCTGTGCATTTTAAAGGTCTCAATGGTGGTATCTAGAATTCAGTCATGTAGAATGACCAAAAAATGGTTCATGCTATGTTAATGTACTGTGTGGGGGCTAACATCACATACATCTCTTAGGAGTTTCCTCTGATGACATTTCTGCTGATCAGTAGCCAGCATATATTTTGTTCCCTTATCTTCAGGTCAAGGTAGACAGAATGTCAAGTAGTTATTCTCTACAGGTTACTGTGATTAGAGAGCAACAAATCAGTCTGCTATAGTGAAATAACAGGACCAGAGAGGACACTGAAAAATAAAAATTAACTTTGTGCAACTAAAATGCATGTTATGAACATTTCTAGACACTTTGAGACACACAAAGGAACTTAGCGTTGAGATGAAAGTTCGAAGCCAGGATAGCAGGTCAGTAATGTTATACACAGCCAGGGGACTGACCTCTGCAGCGATTACCTTGGCCGTTGCTATTTCAAGAGTAGATAGGGCTTGTGACACTCAAAATTAGGTAGAAGAAGAGATGGACTGATGCAGGATACAGGGTGAGTGGACTGCATTGACTGAACGTAAATCATCTCCTTTCAACAAGGAGGGCATTTGTATTTTTCCCATCTGGTTCAAAGCTTCTGCCCTATCTGACCCTTTCAGCCTTGTTGTCCCAAGATGCAGCTCAGAGGCCAGATTGCCTTCAGATTGCTGTTCAATGTGGCTCAGGTCACCCTGGGAGCACCTCTGATGTCTGAACAGGAGATAATTGTGAGTGATTAAGAAGGTTCACTCAGAAGGCGGAAGAGCAGTCTGGAACTTAAGTTCTGTTGTCAGACAGACCAGAGGGCAGCAGAAATACAGCAAGTCTAGTGGAAAGTCATAAGGCTGTAGGGGAGTGATGGCAGTGCTCAAAGGAAAACACAAGCTGATACGGTCCAGACAGGTGGCTGGCAAGGACAGATGGTAGAGTCATTCCAATGTGTTGTCTTGGCCCAGTTTTGATGAGTGCTGGCAAGACCTGAGAGAGTGCGATGCTGGTAGCACAGCTTTTCTGAATAGGTGCTCATTTTCTGGAAAGCGCTGTTGCTTTGCTCTGGTCTGCATTTGCAAACACAGTATATTTTCCTGCGAGTCAGATGTACTGTACAGAGGAGTTTCAGATCCGTATGGCAGGAATTACTCAAAGCTATGGTGACTCTTAGTTTAAACAGTTACAAAGAGGGGATGTAAGATCTGAGTAGCTGCTGGGTACAGACTCTGCAGAGGAAGAAATGTTATCCAAGGTGACACAAGAGTGTAGCTGCACATAAAGGCAATGAGATGGATCCAAGCAAAGTAAACCTGAGACTGGGTATCAGAAACAATGCCACAGCAGTATGCTTTCATCAGAAAAATGAATAATTTCCACTAAGCCAGCTTTGTGTCACTCTAAATGAAAGTGTTGTTGCTGTTGGGAAATGAAAACATTGTACACAGCCCATTTCACAGGTGGAGACATCCCAGTGCCTTCAGACCAGGAGCTATTTTAGAGTTCTCAGTAGTATCCAGACAGCTTCTACAGCTGGAAATAGCACTGAAGTCTTTTGAGAGAGAAATGTTTTATAAGGTAGGAAACACACAGGCTCAAACTAAGGAGAACTCCACACCAGATCCTGTCTTCTCAAATGACAGCCTACACTGTGCATCAGCAACACCCTTCTTATGCATATGCTGTAGCACAAGACTGCAGACAAGATATTCCATGCCTGATTGTTCTATATTTTCTCACAGGCCTGTGCAAAGATTTTGCTTCCCTCTCTTGTCCCCATGTGGCAGCCGCTCTTATGCAAATGAAGTTGATCAGGTGAGTGTGATTGTGATTCCTTGGAACCAGTTCTGCTGAGCTGGATTTTTTAATTCCCTGAAGCCTGGTGACCAAAATACTTTTCTGATCTGCCGGAAGGATTCTGAGCTGGACCTTTTCAACATACTCCACATTCTTTCCTAGTACAGAGCTTCCATTGACGTAGCATGGTACATGCTGCTAAGGATGGAAATAAACAATCAGACTAATGGCAGAGGGGGTTCTAAATTTGGAACTCACTCAGCAGATGAAATCTGTCACCTTAGAGTGGAGGGAATTTGCATGACAAGTTCTTAATAAAGCATTCCTTCCTGAGAATGGTGGTGTAGAGATGTAAATAAATTGGCGTATCCTCACCTCTGAGTATGGAAGGTGGCCCTCTTCCTTCATAGCCCTTTCCTTGATGTCACTAGTCTGCCAGGAACAGTGCCAGGCAAAAGGAGGGGGGATTTTTTGCTATTTGCCTGTCTTGTGACACATGACTCAGTACCGAAGAAATGCTAGAGCATATACATCTCCCCCCGTAAGCCTGGGACAAAGTCTCAGAGGATTCAGGTGTGGCACTTGTGACACTCTGAGTCCCACTGTATCCTGGGGAAAGCCAAATTTCTAGTTTTAAACAGTGACAAGTTGGAGTGAATTGCAAATAGTTATTACCTAATCCCACCCACAGCAGCATCTTGCTTCTTATACAGCTGTTGCTGCTAGAATGTTTGACACACCATTGACTTTTTAACATGTCAGTTAAATGCTACTTCTCTTTGGATTGCGGTAGGATAGCAAGTCAGGGGTTTGGAGAAGGAATGAGGTGAGCTTCTCCTGTTTAAATTACAGGTTGGAAAAATAAGAAGGCAAAAATACTAATGACCAACTGGTCTTAATGCCAAATATTAAACCCACTTGACTTTGCGTAGCTTTTAAAACCCAGCACTAGAGGGTTTGTGTGCTGGAGGGACAAAGATGGGTGAGCAGTCAGTTAGATTAACCCTTATTCCTTGTTCAGCCAAGCTGATCTTCCTCACCACCTACAGGCTGTATGGCACAGGAGAGTAGACTGATGTATTCCTGGTGCTCTAATTACTCCTGTACATATTGGAACAGTTCCTACTGAAGAGGAAACGTTTCTTGGGAACTGTCTGCTGTATTTTCGGATTTTGAGATGCATATGAGCTGCCAGGGATTAGTGGTTTGCTTGGCCTCTTGGCTGTGGGAGCCTGTTGCCAGAGGTGCTGAGCTTTGTGTTGGGAGGTGAGTAATCCTGCCTCACTGGAGCGCTTCCAAAAAGAAAGGTTTCTTGTCTTCAGGAGGCACTGGGTGGCAGTAGCTGGCAATGAGTGTAGAGAACGTCCCTGGAACGGACTGCTCCTGGCCAAGGACATAATTTTGTTCTGTGTGCTGCAAATCATTCATTCCAAGCACTCAATTCCAGTGGGTTTTTTTTGTTTGTTTTGTTTTGTTTTGCAGATTGGCAGCAGAGCTGTGCTTATAACAGGTTGTGATTCAGGGTTCGGATTTGCCTTGGCCAAGCACCTGCACACCAAAGGCTTCATTATTTATGCTGGCTGCCTGCAAAAGGTAAGGAAAGCAAAAACTTTATTCTTCACCTGTGGCACGTGCATAGACACGTAACAAATCCAGTCTTTCAACTCTACTCTGCACAGCTTTTCACCGACGAGAGGGAGGGTGGTTGGTAGCCCAAGGGGAAAAATACAAGTGTTTGATTTTCATGGAGCATAAACTGGCCTGGAGCAGAACCAGATCTGCATAGTGTTTGGGGAGGTTCTCATGTGAATCTCAACGTCATGGTCTGGCCAAAGCCAATGGGCTAGAAACCCAAATCTAAGTTTATAGGCTTATCCATAAGCAAACCATAGGGTCAAGTTGAATCTGGACCTTTGGACCTGCTCTGAAATAATACGTATTTATGCAGAGCATAATTTGATTAATTGTAACAACCACCAAGCCACCAATGATTTTATGACATATGGTATGACTGTATCTCTCTATATCCCTGAGTGCAGCCATGCCCCAGTGTGCACTCAGAGTCTCTTGAAATTGCTGTGAAGGCAACAGAGTTCCACTAGTGCAAATGAGAGCAGAATCAGGCCACAAATAGCTTAGTGACACAGTCTTGATACATTCTCCAGGGGAGCTTTGTATGGCAGTCAGAGCTGCCTGGTAATGGAGAATAAAAGAGAGCTTTAGCCTCTCTGTCCATATGAAGCAGTCTCACTTTTTCAGCTGCATGGCCATTTCCCAAGAGAAACAAACTTAATCCTCAGGATATCCTGGGGTGGGTCAGCTATTTTGATCCTAATCTTTTAGCTCACTGATCACTGTAAAGGTACCCTTGTTATAGTCTTTGAAGAGACATTGCCAGGTATTTTTTTAACGTTATTAATACTCTTTCTGCCATTAATCTTTCCATTATTAGGAAGTATTGCTTAATTTATTAGTTTTCTTTCTGCTGCATTTTTTCAAATGAGAAGTTTGTTTCGATAGCTCTGCCCCTTGTGGTCTCTCAACTTTGGATCAAGGATTTATTTGTTAACCTGGGCTCCCTCTACAGGCTTTACAGCAGAACAAGAAACTTTTGTCTATGTAAATTGCTGCTTTTCAAAAGATTTCAAGGGCGGGGGGGGGCGCGGAGAAGAACACTTCTTTGCAAATAGCTCTGCTCAGCTTTTGTAATTAAAGATCAACGTTACAGAATACAGTAAGTTGCAGACTTAAAAAAAAAACACTGCTTAGAATAATAGTCTGCTCAGATGTTGACAGTAGCCAAAAATTTCAGAGCAACAAAGTTGCTTCTGAGTTTCACTTCCTCTATCTGAGATATCAGAAAGACCTGATTTTCAGTAAGTGTCTGATTAATTGTCTCTGAAACCTCCCTCCATTATAGTGATTTCAGTACACATGCTACTGAATGCATGTCACCAAAAATCTTGGCCTCTGACAATTTCAGCATAAGTTGACACAAAGCAGCATGCCAAAACTCTTTTAGGCTTTGATGAGCATTTATTTCTTCATCAAAATCAGCAGAATCCTTTCCTGTATCACTGTGTAATTAAATGTTGCATTTTTAACTAGACTCACATCCCATGTTCCAAAATTTGTGCAACCATGGCAAGATTGCTAACAGCAGTTGCCATCAGAAAAACACTATAAAAATGACAAAGCTCCTTAATCATGTGTCTCCTATGTGTCTTCAAGTCATGTACTTTATGGAGAAAACCAAACTCTTAGCTCTATAGAATCAAAACAACTCCAGGAGAATGAGCTGATTTCTATTTGTGTCACAGGCTTCATTAGCAAAACCATAAGCAGAATCTCATCAAAATGTTGTTATTGCTAGTGCTCACCTTAAGGACAGAAAAAAAAAAAAAACAGTGTGTCTTTAGATTCTAGACAGAAGTGCAGCTGGAAATAAGAAGCATCATCTTTTGCTTGTAAACTGAGTATATTTGATCTAGTCCTGACTGAGAGGAAACAACTATTTCATGTGGCTTTTTCAGAGTACAGCTACATGTCAGAGGCTGGCTTGGAGAGCCATTTTGTCCTCAGGGTATGCACTCTCTTCAGGAACATCCTCTCCTACTTGCAGATACAAAGTGTGCACCAGCAGTGCTGTCTCTTCCTTAGGAAAAGTTTCCTAGCATGGCCAGATTCTGAGCACCTCTGAAGGAAACCTGAGCAAACAGAGAGATACATTTAGAGTCATGACTGAGTAGAGTCCAAAGATGCATCTGTGCTTCTGGCTCCTTTTGCCTTCAGATGTGTATATTTCAGATACTGATTCTTCCTAACATTTTCACTGACAAATATATTCACACAAGAGTTGTGTTGATGCTTCATTGCTGAAGACAGTGACAGACTGGATCCAATGAACTATCACACTGCAGCTGTCTTATTTTTCCTCTTCGGTTAATAGCCGTAGGAGCCAGCTGACACAAAATGAAGAAGGTATTTTTCCATCAGTATCTGTTGCCAGTGGACATATGTGATGTTTGTCATGGCTGTCAGGATTGTCATGGAATTCCTGTTTGCTTTGCTTTGTGTGCTCAGGCCTGTTGGGGCTTGCAGGGGGATGAGAAGACAGAGGTCATCTGAGCAAGCCAGGATGCAGGCAAGTTACTACAGGGCTCAGCAAGCATGCTTAGAGCCACAGGTTAACACTTCAGGGACACAGAGACAAAGACCCAAGCTGGGCTCCAGAGGGTGACCAAGGAAAGAGGAAGATGAGGCAGCAATATGTATTTTAAATATGCAAGACCTGGGTCTTCTTGCTTTGGGGTCAGTGGAGATGCCCTGGTCTCTCCATGTAGCATGAGAAGATCCTTGCACTGCTGCTGAAGGGTGCAAGGTTTGTGGGGTGGGCTCTGTCCTGTACCAGGAGAGCATGGCATGATGACAGAGTACCTTACTTAAATGTCACCCTTCTGCCCTTTCCAAAAAGGGAAGGGAAATGATCCTGTGGGTCCAGGTCAATGCCTAAAGTCCAACCCTTGGGTCAGACTTTGCAGCCGCAGGGGATCCCTGTCCAAGCACCTGGCAGCATGTGGCTGGGAGGGTAGGAGGGATGTTGGCTTGCTTAGCCAGCTGTGTGAGGGAGGAAGAGGAGGCTGTGAAGTTCCCAATAGTGCTTAAGAGGCCTCTGAGGTTGCTGTGTTGCTGTGGTCCAGAGACCTGGTCATGCAAGGAGAATTGGATACTTCAGAATCAAGCCCACTGCTACACACCTTTTGCCAAAATTTCTAACATGTCAAGCCATGTGCCTGTTCCACTCTGCCTTCCCACAGTAGCTTCTGGTTTTCTTCTCTGCAAGGTTATTTCACAGCACCTTGCAGACTTGGGATTGGGGAAGAAGCACCTTGGCCTTGCTGTCCTCTATCTTCCCTTAAGCCACAGAATCTGCTGATTCCAAGGCACTTGCACGTTTGCATTTGCTGATTCTCTCTTGGCATTCCCATATATGCCATTTGTACGCTCTTTAATCCTTTGCCATATGCACTGGCTTCAGCATCAAAGTGGATTTGAGTGAGCAACAAACTTAGCACGAAACACTGCTTTCAGTCACCATAAAACCAAACACCACTAAGCTACGCATGGAACTTTTAACTGCTCCATTTTGTATGCAGTATGCTTCTGTGTGAGGAGAGTGTGGTAGATGCCTTCTGTTAAGGACAAATACTAACTGGTATTAACAGTCTGCAGCAGAATAAGAAAGGATGGAGAAGAGCATAGAGGACACATCAAGTACTTAAGTTAGTGAACTTCAGGGTACCGTCTGTGAGCCAAGTGGATAAGCCCAGGAACAAGAGGAGCTAGGAGAAGATACAGAGGTGGCACAGAGACAGTGGGATATATAGCCACCCTTGAATGGACAGAGTGGTGTATCTAAAGTGGACTCTCACTTTGCTGGGGCAATGGCATTCCAGGTTCAGACTGCAGAGACAGGCACCATCTCATTGACAACTGACTGCTGACAGTCTCACAAAGGGAGTAATGGGAGTCTTTGCTACTTGAGATAGAACTAATCAATGCCATTCAGCAGTCTGGAAACAGGCCCACCATGAAGAGCTGACCCTTTCCAGGTCAGTGGAACAAAGCTTTACATACCTTCTGTCACACCTGCCTTGTAAAAGCTCAGGCATGAAGAACACTCCAATGCTTATGTACTAAGGCTAACTAAGTAGGTAGAGCTACCCAGGAGGGATGAGGGCTGGAGGAAGGAGAGCCCAGCAGCCATCAGATGATCCTGTGGGACATGCGCCATGGCTAGCCTATTAATGGGGAGTAAAAGGCTTCTCCTTGTGAGGCATTATGTTGAGGGGACAGAGGGAGTTTTTTGCAATAAAGACAGGGATGTTTCAAAGAAGTGGTTATTTTCAGAGCCAGGCATTCACCAGTCCCTACAAAGAAGCCCTGCAAAGGCCAGAAGAGTCCAGTAGCTCATAACCATGAAAGCAATCCAAGGATATTCCCAAACTCACTAATCTTCTGTGTCTGTGTCCTGGTAGTGCTGTAGCTGGGTTAAGCTGCAGGTCCACTTGAGTGGCTGGCTCTGAGCATGACAGCCTTGTTACTAGCAGCACCAGGCCCATGTGAAAGGTAGCTCATGTGTGTGTATGTGTGTGTGTGTATATACATATAAATATGTATGTTTATGTATTATGTATTTGTATATATATACCTGTATATACTGGAGGATTCTGTTGCTCTCTGCTGAAAATAAAGGAGTGGAGATAAGAACTGGGAAGGTGAAAGAGCTCATGGAGGAGGAGGGGAGGAAGAAGAAGACACTGGAAAAGACCAGTTTTCCTGGAGAAATTACTAACAGGCAAGCTGGCCAGGTACCTGACAATTGGACTCCGTAGGAGTCAGTTGGCAGCCATAGATTCACTTTCAGGCAGTGGGAGCTGCAGGCACAGATCAGCAGCAGGAAGAGAGCAGTGGGCAGGCAGTCCCTCTTAATGGAACTGTCACTGCCAGCACTGGCAACGTGACTGAGAAGTACATGCAGGGTGTGCGTGCAACTACTCACCAGCTATTATATACCATCCCCCCTATCACACTATTTGTTGTGCCCCATATGCAAGGCAAAAGTGAGAATGGCACCACATTCCTTCTGCTGTGGTAGTAGGGCATAGCTTGATCTCAGAAACTTGTACTGGGCAGGAGTTACCTTGCTGGGGCAGGTTCTGCTCTAGTTGCATTTTTGCTGGTCAAAGCTGTACCAGCTGGCTCAGTGACAGAGCTGGTGGTCATATGGAGATGCAGAGGAATGATGTTCTTCTGCAGGAGCAGCCCTATCTTCTCTAAGCACATGGAGGGAAAGAAGGTGATCAGGAGTAGTCAGCATGGCTTCACCAAGGGGAAATCATGCCTAACCAATCTGATAGCCTTCTCTGATGGAATGACCGGCTGGGTAGGTGAGGAGAGAGCAGTGGATGTTGTCTACCTTGGCTTCAGCAAGGCTTTTGACACTGTCTCCCATAACAGCCTCATGGGTAAGCTCAGGAAGTGTGGGTTAGATGAGTGGACAGTGAGGTGGATTGAGAACTGACTGAATGGCAGAACTCAGAGGATTGTGATCAGCAGTGCAGGGTCTAGTTGGAGGCCTGTAGCTAGTGGTGACCCCCAGGGGTCAGTGCTGGGTCCAGCCCTGTTCAACTTATTCATCAGTGACCTGGATGAAGGAACAGAGTTTGCTGATGATACAAAACTGGGAGGAGTGGCCGATACACCAGAGGGCTGTGCTGCCATTCAGAGAGACCTGGACAGGCTGGAGAGGTGGGCGGAGAGGAACCTCATGAAGTTCAACAAAGGCAAGTGCAGGGTCCTGCACCTGGGGAGGAATAACCCCATGCACCAGTACAGGCTGGGGGCTGACCTGCTGGAAAGCAGCTCGGCGGAGAAGGACCTGCGAGTCCTGGTGGACAACAAGTCCATGAGCCAGCCATGTGCCCTTGTGGCCAAGAAGGCCAATGGTATCCTGGGGTGCATTAGGAAGAATGTTGTCAGCAGGTGGAGGGAGGTGATCCACCCCCTCTACTCAGCCCTGGTGAGGCCACATCTGGAGTACTGTGTCCAGTTCTGGGCTCCCCAGTACAAGAGGGATGTGGCACTACTGGAGCAAGTCCAGCGAAGGGCTACAAAGATGATTAGGGGACTGGGAGCATCTCCACTATGAAGAAGGACTGAGAGAGCTGGGCCTATTCAGCTTGGAGAAGAGAAGACTAAGCGGGTATCTTATCAATGTGTACAAGTATCTGAAGGGAGGGTGTCAAGAGGATGGAGCCAGACTCTCTTCAGTGGTGCCCAGTGACAGGACGCAAGGCAACGGGCACAAACTGAAACACAGGAAGTTCCATCTGAATATGAGAAAAAAATTCTTCATTGTGAGGGTGACAGAGCACTGGAACAGGTTGCCCAGAGAGGTTGTGGAGTCTCCTTCTCTGGAGATATTCAAAACCTGCCTGGATGCGATCCTGTACAACATGCTCTAGGTGACCCTGCTTGAGCAGGGGGGTTGGACTTAGATGATCTCCAGAGGTCCCTTCCAACCTCAGCCATTCTGTGATTCTGTGATTCTATCTGTTCCCCTTCCTCTTCGAGCTGCAGGCCTGCCCTGGCTATTCTGCAACTGCCCTGTGCACTCTACTTTGCTTGATTTGGTGGTTGCTATGCATTTTTCCTCTTTTACACAAGGTCTCTTGTGCAGATTCAAACCAGCCCTCTTCTGTCATCTAGGACAAGGGAGATGGTGGCTCCAAGGATCTGGACAACATGAACAGTGATCGAATGAGAACTGTCCAGCTCAATGTCTGTGACAGCAAAGAAGTGGACCGAGCAGTGGAGCAAGTAAATAGCAGCCTGGAGGATCCCGAGAAAGGTAGGTGCATTCAGTAGACTCTAATGTCACATGAAAGTCGGTGGCAAGAGCTCCCTCAGCTGTGCCTTAAAGCATTTTCAGAGATATTTCAAAAGTTTGCCAAGTGAATGAAGGGCACAAAGCTTTGAGGAGCAGCAGTGCAGAGCAAATGGCCTGTTTACATGCTGTGTTTCATGTTTACATGTGCTGTATCAGAAAGCAGCTTCCCTCTTGCTACTTAAGAGAGCACCTACAAAAAAGCTCTGTTATCTTCTCTGCTAGCTCCTATAGGGACATAGCAGAAATCAGGTTGCTGTTTCAGAGCCCTGAGATTGATGCTCTCTTATATGACTAGAAGTTTGTTATGACTCCCTTCACTTCAGAAAACCTGGGTCATCTCTGCTGGATGGAAATGAATTCTGTGGTGTTGACACCTGTTCAAGTTTTGTCAGTGCTTCAGTGCTTTTGGGTTCTCAGCACACATATGTTAGCCCTTTTTCAGGAATTGCAGCACATTGGTCTGTACTAGCCAGGGACATGGCTCTGGAGAGTTATGGCAAATTGTGAGCAGGCAAAGCTTCCTCCTTGTGATTCCTGCTGCTGCTCAGGCCAGGGCCTGCCCAGGTGGTTGTCTCGCCTGGGCTGTGCGCCAGATGGTGCTGTCGCAGAGCCCAGCTCTGCCTGGCGCTGCAGCACAGGCAGCTGGCAGAGCCAGGGAGGGCGGGCTGAGCATCAGGCTATCCCTAACTGTGTAAAACGAGCAGTCTTTCATAGTCCAGATTAGGATGGAAAAATGTCTGCATCACTAACATCACCACTACCTGCAGAGTCGCTGCTACCACTGCTGGCAGAGACCAGGATGACCTGTGTTACACTGCTGAGTTGGAAAAGGAGCTGCTGGAGGGTTTGGTTCGCACACCTGGAGCTCAGCACTGGATCAGGAGCAGGGCACTGAGCACTTGGCAAGTTCAAATATTTCATGACCAGGAGCTGTCAGTCCAAGTGCCATTAGCTTTGCTGTGTTCACCTGGGGAATTTGAGTTTGTTCTCTGCATGATACTTCATTTTGATCTGAGATTGTAGAGCAGGCTCTACTAGAGGTGACTAGAGTTTTTTAGTGTGAAACTTCTTTCTGGCACTGCTGGGAAGGTCACCATGCAGACTTTGATGTTTCCACTCCTACAAGTGCAGAGTTCAGCCTGTGCCTTTTTTTCCGTACTTATATGAAGAAGAGCAAGTTGTTGGACCTGTCTCCACATTTTCTGTGCATGCAGAACCCCTGTGGGGGCCTTCATCATTGGAGGTTCTGGCAATTCAAGGGATGTTCATAAAGCTAGTCGAAGACACAGACCAAGTATCTGACTCTTTGTTAATTGGTATCTTAGAGCTTGTCATGGGACTCTGGCATTAACGGCTCCATTTGAAGTAGCAGAAGAGGCTCTTTAATACATTTGCTGAGCAGTAGCAGCAAGAATGCAAAACTACAAACCCAAAAGGGCGGATGTAGGCATGAGAGGCCAGTGTTCAAAGATTGGGGATTAGCAACTGAAATGTGTCCCCAAACTTTCAAAAGGCAAAGGAGATGGAGTGGCCCACCATAGGCTTTATCATGAAGACAGCTGAGTACAGTTAATGCTATTTCAGATATTACCAGATGTTACAAGTCTCAGAGTTCAAGGGGCAGCTGTAACTGACTTTCTTAGCCTGCCAACCTCATTGTGGTGAGGTAAGGACAACAATTTCTGTCGTAGTACTGTGAAAATCCCAGTTGCTGATGCATTCCTGAAACCTTTCCACCCTTTGGTGAACAACAGTTTTTTTCCTCAAGAATATCATTACTTCAGCACCTGAGGATTGGGCTACCGTAGTCAAAAGCAGAACAGCTAGTAATGATTTATTTTGGATTTTGCATGATTTCTTTTACTTTTTATATATTTAACTTTTATACATGGATCTTATAAATAAATAGTCTTCTAGTCCTGTATTCTCAAGCATAGGTCAAGATGAGTTTGCCTTCTCTGGGCTGCTTCTTCAAACACAGGCCTGGACACAGTCATTCAACAGATTACAGTAAGTTTTCCTAAACAGCAGAGAAGCCATCACAGGCCTTTCTTAGCCGGTTTCCTGTGCAATTAGGAAATTAAATGAAATGAGTTTGAATTATTCCAAGTTACTTTCTAATCCTTCTTTTTATTGCCAAATGACTTGGTAGCTGCAGTTGTTGTCATCTTGGTTCCAGCAGAATAAAAGGGAGAGGCAATGGCATGCATGCCCCCCCATGTCCACCACCCTCCCACATCACCCTTCTCAGCATTGCAGTCATTCTAGTTTTTATGATGACAAAGGATTTTACTTCAAAAGAATTGATCTTTTATTTCTTACAAGGTCTTTTCTGTTCTTATTATTTGCATTCAGAAACTGTATTTTGCTTCTTTTAAAAAAATAACTAGGGATAAAAAGAAAATGACAAGGAGAACAGCTTAGACATGGTTGAAATTCTCTGTTGGCTCAGAACTCATTGGCAGCCTTATTCACAGTACTTTGTGACTGCAGTGTTGGACAATACAGAAAAAAACCAATTGTGGTTGCATTTGCTCAATCAGGAGATTGAGGTCTGCTCTGGATTCTCTCCTGTCTGGCTTTCATCATTACAGGTCTTAATGAAAAACTCTGTTATGTGGCTCAATACTCCATTAGCAAGGCCTTTTCCAAGGCCTTGTTTTCATCAGTCTCACAGAGGTAAAGCCTTTTGTTTGATTTTTATCTTTCAGGGCTCTGGGGGCTGGTTAACAATGCTGGGATCTCCACGTTTGGGGAGGTGGAGTTCACCAGCATGGACACCTACATGGAAGTAGCTGAAGTGAACCTATGGGGGACAGTGCGAACTACCAAGGCTTTCCTTCCACTCATCCGGAGATCGAAAGGTGAGTGGCTTCTGGAGAGGAAAGAGGCCCCAGCTCTGTGCCCCCAGCCATTATCCAGCTGTCATGCAGAAGAGGATGCAGTGGACTTACACTGCTCTGCTCATCTGTGGTGCAGGAGCAGCATGCACCCTGCTGAGAGGCGGACACTATGGCCACCATTGGGCTGCTGGATCATATTGTGCCTCAGCCTTGCAAATGAACAAGCTCAGTCTTGGTGGCAGAGGTTTTCTTTGATGCTGCTCCCTCTTGTCTGGGTTCAGTCCTGATTGCTGCTGAGCAATCCTATTTCTCACCATGCAGGTTTTATCCAGCCTCTTTGTATTGTTCAGTATTCCCTGTAGCACTGAGCTTTGTGTGTCACCATGTACCTGTGCTTTCAGATATAATGAGCCAGGGTGTGCCCTGCAATGGACTTTTCTCCTGCCTGAAGGCTGTTGCACAGGACAGCAAAGCTCAGTTAGAGCCCTCAGCAGGTCTATCTGCCAGGCGGCTGTTATGGATGTGCAGCGGGCGGGTGGGTACACGTTCAAGAATCTGTTGGGTGGTATGCATCAGGCGTCTGCCCTGATCAGGTATCATGGCTGTGGTTTACCTGACCTCTGCCTAGGTCGTGTAGTGAACATCAGTAGCATGATGGGTCGGATGGGCAGTCCTGCCCGGTCACCGTACTGCATCACTAAGTTTGGTGTGGAAGCCTTCTCTGACTGCCTGCGGTACGAGATGCAGCCCCAGGGGGTGATGGTCAGCATCGTGGAGCCTGGCAACTTCATAGCTGCCACGAACCTGTACAGCCCCGAGAGAATCAAAGCCATAGCTGACAAGATGTGGGACGAGCTCCCTGAGATAGTGCGCAAGGACTATGGCAGGAAGTACTTTGATGAGCAGGTCAGCAAGATGGAGACGTACTGCAACAGTGGCTCGACAGACACCTCACCTGTCATCGAAAGTGTTGCCCACGCCCTCACCTCCACAACCCCGTACACCCGTTACCACCCCATGGATTACTACTGGTGGCTGCGCATGCAGATCATGACACACATGCCTGCTGCCATTTCGGATCGGCTCTATGTCTATTGAGGCCTCACACTCCTAGGCTATCCAGGTGGGAAATTTGTTTTAAGGAGAGCATTGTACACAGTTCCTATTAGCCATTTTTTAATTTTTCTAACCTCATTTCAGAGTACTGTATTTTAGCTCTAAAGGGTTCATTTAAACATCTGACATAACCTAAAGGGCAGTAATTTGCAGAGGATGCTTTGTAGGCAGGAATATATTATGTTTGTGCAGGGACATTGTTTCTTTGCTATTTATTTCATGTAATCCTTTTTTTTTTTCCACCTCAACTGTCAAGTTAAAATCATTATTTAAATTGCAATTGCTCCAAAGTGTTTTCAGAATAATTTTTGCTGATGGTTGTACACAGTCTTTAAAATTCCTGCCTAGGATGCAGCCTTCACACCATAAAACAGAGGCCCTCTGTTTTGTAGCAGTGAATCACTGCCTCCTGATGCCTAAGAGTGTCCAATAGACTTTTCCAGGACTGGTCACAGAAGCCCAAGGTAGGGCAGAGGCTTCTTTAATTCGAGGATCAGAACTCAAAACATTCAAAGTGCTGAAACTGAGCAACTGACCCTGTCCTTTCCTCTCTTAGACTTATACCAGTGAAGCTTAAGTGAAAAGGAACTAGTCTGCTTCTCTTGCATGCTTGCTTGTAACAGTTCAATGAACCAGGGACTCAATCCTGCAGACCTTTCTCACAGGAGTTTCTTATTCATATGAGCATTCCCATGAATGTGAGAAGTTTTACTCACAGAATTGCAGGCATCAGGATTGGCCCATAGTAACATTTCTCTTCTCTTCAACAGTAGTTGAACATCAACTCCAGAATTAGTTTGGAATAGGGTTTCACTCCAGTTCCTATAATTTGTGAGGATCACAGCTGACCACAGGGAAGCAAAGAGTGTTACAGTCACATCAGTGAATGCCATTCTGATCAGGGACCTCAGAGTTACAGCAAAGTATTTGTACAGCACCTTGCACAGAAGGGCCTTAATCTTAAGCAGGGCCTCTAGACACTATTGCTGTGCAGGTGATAAAAACTTTCATTGAAGGAGTCATTGAGCCAAAATACATGTAACGTAATATAAATCTAACAGAATGTCCACAACACAATAAAATTAACCTCAAGAGCAGTTTAATTTCCATGATGGTTATGTTTACATGTCTGAGAAACATTTGTTTTGTACTGTAAGAAAAGAAAAGAAAAAAAAAACACAAAAGAGCCTTTCATGGGGGAATATTGAAAGAGTTAAATTTTTTAAGCTTGAAAGGCAAAAAAACAAAAAAGTAATTAAAATAACCATTGTTAGCAAAGTTGAAGAGAAGGGATTTCATGTGCTCTAGTAGCGTACTATGGCAAGTTGAGAGTACGTGAACAAACTCCTTTGGCTTAATAAATGTGTACATGAATGTTAACAAAATTCAGAGGCTTCCTCTTTATTTTTTTAATATTTAAAGTGAAAAACTCATATTCTTTGTTGTTTTTCTAAATTTGATGAGGTTCATGCCAGTTATTACACATAAACACTTTGTTCAGAGGCTGATTTGCAGTCTTATACATCCATGTTTGATTGTGCAAAGCTTTCATGTAAATGTTGGATGAATCCTCCTGCATTTTGTGACAAATATGTCTAACCCCTGGATTCTGCGTATTCGCAACTCTTAAGTCTGTATCTGTACCAGACTCCCATGGATTACAAAGGATTATTATGGATTATTCCCACAGAACAGGAAAAGAAACTGAGTTATGAAGAGGGAAGGGGAGTGGCAGTGATTCAGCAGGGCAGGCACACAGCAGGTCACTGAAGGAACCTGAAATAAAACCTTGGGAGAGACTTTGCTGGCTTCCAGATCTTCTTGCTGTTCTCTAGAGTTCTGAAGTGACATGTATGCAAGTAGCTGCATCTTGTGGTACAGGGACAGTTGCTTCATTTTCCAATACCTGACCTCTCTAAGACAGAATGTAAGAATATGGACCACAAGAGACCTAGGAGGCACAGGGACTGATCTGCAAGGCAAAATATCTAGATAACAAGGTTTGCTGCAGATTTTACAGCAGAAAAAGAAAAGCTGTTATAAGAAAAGTTCTTGTGATCTAAAAATTTAGTCCCTAGATGCTAAGCAACACAACAAAACATGTAATTCTGCTTGGGATGCTAGTTCCCAGTGTGTCTACATATACTGTCGGATTTTAATATAGACGTCATTGAAGTTAGATATGGAAAAGACTGAGTATGCAGCTGAGTTCTGTCCACCCAAATTTAGCTCAGACCCTGGAGAGCAAATGCATCAGACATTAAACAGTACCATGTCCATTTCCAGCTAGAAGGATAAAGCGAAACAATGATACTGCACTTACACATACAAAGCCTCCCTTCTGGAGGCATCTGAAGCCCTTTACAGGCTGTGCACACCACTGCTCCCAGGCAGGCACTCCTGGGCTGGAGGAGAGATGACAATACCTCTGCGCTGCAGCGCGGTTCAGAGGGGATGGCAAGGCCAAATGCGATGGGCTGAGGGAGGCGATGGCCAGGATGTTCCTGCACATCATGGCCATTCCTAGATTCTTTATGCAAGTTTCCCTGAGGCTGGGAGTGTGTGGTAGCTGATTTATGGTCAGGAGGGCAGCAAGCTGGTTAGTTCTGCTAGAATCTGGGCAATCTTGCAATTTCGGGGTTTGTCTTGAGAGTTGTACTGCAAGATAATCCCCTCTGGTTGCTTGACTGCCCTAGCAACTCAGTGCACTCTAGCCCCTGCATGCATGGTGCCACAGGGGCTCCCAGAATATCTTCAGCCCACCAAATTTATTTGAAAACTAGAAAGAACAGAAGCATAAAAAAGGAGAATTCTGCTGGGCACCTGATCCTCTGCATTCTCAAAGCTGCCTCAGTGGGGACTGCCCCATCTGAAAGCACAGGAGAGGCTGGGGGAGTCAGTTTGTGGCCATGCCCACCGCGGGGCTTTAGTCTGTGATCACAGACGGCTCGAGGGAGGTGTCTGTCTAAGACCTGCCAACTCTCCTCACAAATCCCTTGCCAGGACCAAGGCCATTGGTGCGGATGCAACAGCTCTCACCATGCAGCAGCCCTTGGGCAACCTGGAGTTGCCTTTGTGCCTAGCAGTTGGCTCCCCGACAGCAGCGGTAGAGGAAGTGGCGTTTGTCCAGCCTTCACCTGAAGGTGGGGAGGGACCTTCAGAGCATGTTGGGATGAGACCACACTGACTGCAATTGCAGGCTGCTGGTGGAGTAACATCCCACTGCTTGCTGTTTGTTAGAAATACAGGCAGATCTGCTGCGCTCCTTCTGCTTAGCAAATCAAATGGGAAAATAATGACTCGCTGCATAAATGACTGAAGTCACTGACCGATTTGCATCACAGCTCTCCATGCAGTAGCGTGGCTGAGATCTGCTTCAGTTCCCTGGAAGATGAGAAGATTGTCACCAGTGCTTTCCATGGTAAGACTATGTTAACCTAAAAATAGCTTTCCCTGGTGTGGTGGGAGGCGGCAAAGATGGGGTAATTTTAACTACAGCTGTTACATCTTGTTCTAAGCCTTAATGAGGAAATCATGAAGTTCTACCCACTTCCAGAACTTTTTGTTCCTATTTTTGAGGATAATGAATGTTGCATTTGAGACAAGTGTTTAGTGACCCGCTATCACCACATTACCTAGATGCAGTGCAGGGGTTTCCCAGTTACACAGAAAATGATGCCATAGCCAGGAGAGCTGGTCCCAAGTCTGTGCCTCAGCTCGAGCATCCCACCAGAGGTTTGATTCAGGCTCCCCTTGTGTCAGGCCTGGGAGCTTGATTGAGATTCTGCTTTCCAGCCTCGCTGGAGAGACGTGCTGTCCTGGGCTGGCAGTACAGAAACAGGACTGCTCTGGAAAGACAAGAGTGAAGGGAGCCACACCAGTTCAGGCAGTGTCTAATAGTTGAGCCCAGGATGCCTGGTCCAACTGAATTAAATGTAAGAATTAAACAGATGTTGAATTAAATATAAGAATGGTTCAGCTGTTGAGCCACAATGTCAAATCCCTGCCTGGACTGACATTTGACCAAAGCCAGGGGACCTCGCTCCAAAGCATATATGTAGCTGCTGGTGCTTCAGGGACTGTGACTGAAAAGAGAGTGGCTTCCAGCTTGGTCCGAGGAAACAAGGAGGCTGGGAATCATATGCACAACTCAAAGAAGACCTGATAACACTTCCCCTGGTGAGATGCTGCTCAGGAACAGGTTTATGGCTTGCTGTGCAGCCTTGTGATGGTGCAAGTTTAAAGTCGTACTTCCCTGCAAGAGATAAAGTGCTGGCCTGGTGTTACCAAAGCAGCAAACAGAATCTGGCTTTTGTGCCAACTGGTGCACAACCTCACAAAGCAGCACCCGGCAGTAGGCGGCAGCAGCAGCTCTCGCGGGGGTGTTTCTTCCTCTCCTGCATGAATGCAAGAAGGGGGAGATGCCAGAGCATGACAGGCACGTTCCTTTTCAAGGAAAAGCCTTTGCTCCCCTGCTGGTCACTGGCTGTGTGATCTTCAGCAGGGGCTGTGCGGGGATGAAGTGAGCAGGAGCAAAGCACTCAAAGGACCGTGAATTGTGAACAGGGCTATTGTAAACAACAGAGAGGCTAGAGGAGCTTGGCCATCCCACCTACTTCTCCTCCCTTTCTGAGACAGGGCTTTCTTTGACCATGTTTCTAACTCAGTGCCACAAAGCACTTGCGCTATGTTTTTCTACAGAAAGACCATAAGAGGCATCAGGTGATATAAAGAGTTGACCCTGAATATCAGAGGTGTTAGCTGTGTATGTAGCTCGCAGCTGTTAACGGCCGCTCCTCTGAGCTGTTTGCTGTCCCCAGCCTGGACGGTCAGGGCCAGGAGCAGGGCAACAGCTGGCCAGCCCGTGCTCACTTCACAGGGATGCCGCAGCATGGCCCTGAGGCCACAGCACCCATGGCAGGCAGGGCTGGCTGCGCCCTGCTTGTCACCACCTGTCACCTGGGCATCGTCACCTTCACAGTGCAGTGGATGGAAGGGATACTGTGACTGTGCCCTAATTCACTTTTGGCAGTCAGCTGGGGTACTGCCTGCTTTATCAGCCTGTCAAACTAACTGCCTGGAGCAGACGCTCACCCTAAACCCCCTCCAGCAAAGCAGAGGAGGTGACAATGGCAAACAGGGATGTCCCAGACAACACAGCCTGTGTTATTGGGGGCATTCACCCCCAAGCACGCGGTGAGGGACATGCAGTGACGGATGCACTTCTGCAGCTCTGCAACCGGTGGAGGGACAGGCTGAGATAGTTGTCTACTACCTCTGCATTTCACCTCGAAAGGGCTCAAGGACTTCAGGACTGGCTAACAAATTGTAAATCAGGCTCCTCTGTTCCTGTTCTCCAGAAGGCAGCTCACTGCAGTCTGTGGGAAGCGTGGGGGTGTGGAGTCTCGATAAGACGTAGGTTGCTATTTTAAAGTAATTTTTGCTAACGCTGTGTTTTGTGTGCTACCGAATGTGGCTGTTCAAAGATGACTTTTTGTCAGTCTGTCCCTGATCACAAATGAGTCTCGCTGTCCTGCTGGGGCTCTGCCACTTTGTACAAATACTAAACCGGAGCAGGGACTAGGACCCATATCTGCCGTGTGACTGCCCTCCCTGTAGGCTGAGCTAGTCTTTCTCTCTCTTTCCCTCTCTAGCACAACATTATGTAATTATTTATGTGATGTGGGACAGCTTTAGCACAAAAGCTTGAGAGAGCTGTCATCACCTACCACATAAGTCTTGGAGAAACAGTGCTCTTCTGAGGTGGGGGAGGTCCGGTTTCACAGCCCTACCTAAATCTGGCAGAGAGTCTCTGCTTTGCTTTTCTCTCCACAGAGGAGGTCACAGCTGAGGGTACAGTTTCACAATACGCTTTATCTGATTTATCTCTGACTCCATCAAGGATCTGTTGCCTACTGTCTTCCCTGTCCAGCTGCGCGTTCCCTCCACAGTGCTTGCCTCAGAGACTATGCAGCCATGGGGCAAGTGGTCATCTCACCAGCTGCAAAACGGTTATGACTGTAGAGGGGTTGTTTTCAAGGCTGGGTAAATCTGACAGGGCATGTGCAGAGCACAGGAACGTCTTCTTCAGCAACACTTAGATCAGATTATGGTGCTGAGAAACTGCACCCTGGGAACCATGGCCAGGACATTACTGCAGCCACTTGAGATGTTTGCTGCTTATGGCATGGATTTCAGCAAGTCCTACTTCTTCATTTCTGACCCACTGTTTTGGGGACCTCAACCTTTCCCTCACTGTTTACCTCCCCCATCAGCATATGGGGCCGGACACCCAACTAGGGGTCATGGCTTCCCCCGGGAAAAAGAGGACATGGAAGCCAAAAACGTCCAAATCCCACTCCTGGGTTTGCCACAAGTGCTCATCCCTGAGCACAACCTTTTTTTCCCAGCCAGAATAACAAGTTAGGAAGTAACAGGACCCCGCTCTCAAGCCCCTGAATACCTACCCACCAAACCCCAGAAAAACTCCTTGGAGGAGTCTGGGGTGAAAGTGTAAATACTCCTTCATTATTTCTCACTCAGCTGTGAATGTCAGAACAGCAGCCTAAAAATGTGGTAATATCCGGAGAGATCACTCTGGTGGTATTTCCAGCTTTGCCTGGAGCAGGATGGACCATAAATCTTGTGAGATAACATGTCACCACAGAGACTTCCTAGCAGTTTTTCAGGCCTTGAAAGTTTGAATGCTACAAGTAAGCAGTTTGTGGAAGCTCATCTGAACCAATCAAGCGCGGTTTTGTGCGTCATTAATGTAGGAAAGAGCAGAAATCTGTTGTACCGATGAACACAGAATGATTATTTGCTACTTCTCATATCATGAGAACTAAGAGGAATTGTATGAAACCATATTGGGCTGCAACACGTGGCTAAGCTGTGGAATTCGTTGTCATGAGAGACTGAAAGTATAGCTGGTCTGAAAGAGACTCGAAAAAATTACAGATTGGTTCAATAGAGACAGTGGGTTACCGTCATTTGTACATCACCGCTGGATCTGCAGTTAGTTTAAAGACAACGAAGATCTTATCCCTGGGATCCAGAAGGACCCTGAGGACACTGACAGGCCTTGCTGCCTCGGGGAGCTCCCAGCCCGCACGGCGCCCTGACAAGACCAGGGGACTTTTAACTGTAGGGGGAGACTAGCTCTGCTCTCGGTGTCTCTGCATGACTCACGTCATGAAACCTTTTGGGGGTTGCCAGAGCCGCCGATCTCCCAGGATCCGTGAACTGAACGCGGGGGTCTGCGGGGGTCCCTGCACAGCCAGCTCCATAGCAGGACGGACTCACCTGGGAACAACCGTGGCGTTAGCAGGAAGGTGACCCCCTCCCTCCTCACCCTTCCCTGTGCTTCTTCCCCTCCTTTCGCTCTCTGCTGCCGAGAGGTCCCTCCTGTCCCCGGCAGCTCATCCATCCAGCTGATCGATGTGCATCCAGCTGAGCTCTGCCATTAAGCAGAAGGGGCTGGGGGGAAACTCGCACTGATCAGCACAAGCAGGCAGTGCCACGGGGAGCCTCTTCCCTCCCTGCTGCCCAGCACTGACCCCTGAGCTCCACTGGATGCCACCCAGCGCGTGTCTCCAAGCCCACTCCATAGCAATTAGCCACGCTTTGGCAGAGGTGTTTGCAGAGCAGTGAGGAGGCAACAGCCCCCACCCCACGGAGACGAGAACTTACGCTTTCTTTTGCTAAAGCTGTGCGCCAGCTCTGCCCCGAGACTTTTCTTAGAAATCTTCTACAACACTGAATGCCTCCCTAGGGAGGAGCGTGCCATCCCGCCAGCTCACCCCAACCGGCAGCGGAGCAGCACTTCTCACTAACACCACTG
This sequence comes from Apteryx rowi, assembly GCF_003343035.1. NCBI lineage: Eukaryota > Metazoa > Chordata > Aves > Apterygiformes > Apterygidae > Apteryx > Apteryx rowi. Next base: position 876,077 of record NW_020447664.1, read on the forward strand.
CCACTATGTCTGGAAAAAGGGCTCTATCAGGAGAGGGGGGAGCCAAGCACTCAGCGCATCCCAGCTCTGTTTGTGTTACTGCTTCCGGGCCATTTTTCCCCAGGAATGCAACTCCTCCTCATCATCATCCTTCGCAAACTTCATTCTTCCTCTGTTTCTCAGCTACTGAGAGCTCCCTCCTGTCCCCTCAGGTTAATTGCTCGGCCTGATCAAAGTGCTTCCGGCTGAGTTCTGGTATTAATCAGCAAGGCGCTTGGAGGTAAACGCCCCTGGGGAGAGACAGCAAGCGGCATTAGACGTTCCTGCTGGCAGTGTCTGGGCCTCGGTGCTAGCTGTGCACGTGGCTATGTGCCTGGCCAGTTTCCCGTTTCTCTGTGTCAGTGTGATTGCTGGTGTAAAAAGATAATTGATATGCAGAAAGTCCTGGCTGGCACGGGGAGAGGAGAAGCGACTTCCTTTACATGGGAGGACGCATTTAAGGTGGTGAATGCGGCGAGGCCTGTGCTGCGTGTGCGGGCTCCTGGTGCTCCGGTGGCTCGGGAGATGGGCGTTCTGCGTTTCTTCGCGAAAGAGGAGACAGAAACGCACAGCGGGTGCTGCATGCTTTCTGGACATGCATATGCTCCTTCGAAAGGTTTTGCTTAATTATTTGCAGTCGGAAATTACAGCTGTTTGCTGTGCTCCTGGGGGAACGGAGACCACCCCGGCTGTGCTTGCTGACCGCTCCGCACTGATACCGGCGACAAGCCCGCGGTAGCCTCCGCGCCCGGGAAGGTGAGCTGCTGGCACGGAAATACATACAGCACCCAAGGACATTTGTAGATTATTTTTCTTCTGCTGTTCTTCAAAGCCAGTTTCCCTCACCGGATCAGCGAGGCCAGGGGCTACGTTTTGATAGAGGCGTGCGCAGGTCCCCCTCAGCTGCCCTGAAGTAAATCAGGGAGCAAGAGCTGGTCGGGGCCGCCCGCGGGACACGGCTGAGCCGGGCGGTCGCCAGCACCGCGGCGAGGCCGGACGCGCGGCGTCGCGGGGCGGTGCGAGGAGGGCAAGGGGCCGTGCCGGGCCGGGCAGCACGCGGTGCCGGGCACGGGTGCGCAGGCGGGAGCACGGGGCAGGGCCGTGCCCTCCCCGGGGCCGGGGGGCCGCGGTCGCCCTGCCCGTAGCCCTGCCAGCCGTGGTGCGGAGCCGCTCGCCCCGGGAATTCGCTCTGCTGGGAGTTTTCCTCTCCCCAGCGAGGCCCAGGGAGGCTCCAGGGCCACGTCCCGCTAACGCCAGAGCCTCCCACCTCGGCACGTCAGAAGTCGCTTAGCTCTAGCCCACTGCCGAAAATAACGGCGCGGCGACCTGAGCAGATTGGCTGCGCCGCCTCCAGCCAGCTCCCACGCTGCCAGCCTCGGGGCGCCGTGACCCGCGGTGCCGAGGGGGCGGGTGGGCTCTCCGCGAGGAGCCGGGCCCTGCTCCGGCCCCGGCCCCCGGAGCAGCCTGAGGGCACCGCCGCCGGGGCGCTCCCGGCCGCCCCCACGCTCCGCACTGGGACGGGCACGGAGGGGAGCCAGCTCTGTGGCACGGGCAGCGCCAGCGCCCAGCAAAGCCCCCGTGCCCCAGCGCAGCCTCCTGCCTGCACGGGGCTGCGGGAAGGGGAGCGCGGTGGGCAGAAGGCTCTGAAGGTTCAGGCACTGCTTATCGCGCTCCTCCGCACGGCCCTGGGTGCGTTTGGCCTCTCTGCAAACCAAGGCAGCTGCTGGCGCCTCCAGAACCGGGATTTACTGCTCTGCAGGTTCTCTGCTCTCCCCTCACGGACGCGATGCGGGTGCTAGTACCGCGAGCGGCTGGGCACCTGGGACGGCGGTGAGCCGCCAGCGCTGACAAGCTGCCTTTCAGCGCCGGGGAGGGAGAACAAGGGGAGACACATCCGCAAGGGATGATTCAGCCGCCCGCACAAAGAGCAGCCAAAGCGCGCGGTGCTGCCCAGCACGCGCCGGCTGGTACCGCGCTGCGGGGACTAGCCGCGGCAGCCTCCTGCCCGCCCGGCGCCCTCAATGGCCCTTTGTGGCCGAGGACTCGGCATCGCCCTCCCCGGGCCCGGCCGGACGGCTGTGACCATGCCCAGCGCGAGCGAGGCTCTCCCAGGACACCGCTGCCCCAGGCTGGGCCCCGCCGTGTTCGTGTCCCCTCTGTCCACCACGCGTGCCTGGGGCACCGACGGTCGCTGGCTCTGCTGCCCAAGGACGACCTGTGCCAGAGCCACTTGCGGTGCCTTGAGCTGCCCTCGGCTCTCCCAGATCCGTGATCCCACGTGAACGTGGCGCTGGCCCGGGTGCATGCCGGCACACAGCTCTGCGCCATGGCATCAGGTCTTTGCTTTGCCGGTCTCGTTTTCCTCCATGGGACAGGGGATTTGTCAGTTATGTTGCTACCTGTGAGTATAATGGGCCTTAAACTGCTCTAAACTGGGCTCAAGTGGTATCGTATGATGGGGGGGGGGGGGATTGCATCCAGGAAGTGTGAGTGGGGCAGATGTTCTAGTATCTAAGAAAAATGCTGGGTATTTTTCTGTCCCACTTCAGGAAATTGCTGGTGACCTGGAGGATTTTGCTTTCTGGCTGTTGTTTTCCCATCTTTTCTAATAATCCGGGCATGCTACTTTATTCCCAGAGATGGAAAAAATGTGCGCGAATCCCCAAACCATCTGATAGCCAAGTCCCCGAAGAGGTGGGATATATGATACAACCTTTGTGTTCGGTCTTCTCTAGGGGACGACGGCCAGGCTGAGCTTGCACCGGAGCAGCGCTCCAGGAAAACACAGCTCCAGTGCTGCATCCAAGCCACGCTGCTCCCAGCCAGCAGAGACAAGACTGCAAAGATCATTAAGATCTTTGAAATACACTTTTCAATATGATTCATCCCAGTTTGATACAGCAGATAGAAAGGAAATCCACAAGGAATTACCACGGGGCCTGTAAATGTCTGTTAAACTGCAGCGAGGATGAAAGCAGATGAGCTTTCTCTAGGACTCAGCTGAAACGGTCTGCAATCCGCTCTCAGCAGCGATTCCAGCTAAGCCGGCCGGCTTTGATCTGAAATGCAATGGGAGAATTCACAGGAGCTCTTGCAGCGTTTCAGCTTGTGGGGTGGCAACTGCAGTAATGAGCAGCGGGCAGACACGAGATTTTAACCTAATACTAAGATCTGCAACTGTTTGGGTGGATTTCTCTAAGCGAAGGCAGTGAATGGACAACTCCTGATTTTTGGCTAATTGTTGTAACCCCATGCCAAGTGACTGATGGTGAATGTGTCTTCAGCTGTAATTATGCTGGCAGGCACCGCACGCCTGTCCAGTGCACGCTGACGAGAGCTGCATATAGACACACCCAAAGGAACCACTTTAATTGAACAGAAATTTTAAAACATCTGACTCCTTAAAATAATCTGACTTTGGAGCTCTTACGAGCGGTGTCAGTGGCAAAACCCACTAAAATGTCCTCAGTAGCAGCATCAGTCCCCAAGCAGCCTGGGTGAGATGCAGATGTTGCTGTTTAGAGATGCGCCCCTCAGCCCAGGGGGAGATGAGCTGTGGGTCCCCGGCTCGGGCTGTGACCCCTCTGGCAGCAGGATCCTGGTCACCCTCCCGCCCTTAGGAGACCAGCCTTTCCAGCCTGATTACAGGCCTGGCTGGAAATGCAGACGACTCATGGTTTTAGTGTGAGTCACAAAGGGTTTGGTGGCTTTCCTTCCTTCAAGCTCCAGCTTCTGGGGTCAAGTGGTTAGCTGGTAATGTCAGCCTTCTCTGTGCAGGGAAATGGATCTGCAGCCCTTGTACTTGTGCAGRAAAGTCTGGATGTGTCCGGAGGAGTTTGCCTGACCCCAGAAATGTGGAAGCCAGTAGGACTCCCAAACGTYATTTGGAAGCCACGAGTTGGGTGTCCAACTCGGCTTGGGCTGGGGATGCTTGCGTGAGGGGACCCCAACCTCTCTCCCTCTCTGGTTCTGGAGCACACTTATGTGGGAAGCGCATGTTCAGACTGAGTTTGGGGAGCTGACAGTTGCTCTTGAACTGAAGCAGACCCCCTGCAAGTGCTTCGGGGAGCTGGAGAGCTCTTGTTCTAGAAATGGCCTCGGATGAGCGCTGTGGAGCATTACTGCTCCGGCCCTCACCGAGGCACCTTTTCGTGCAGGAGGGCGTTTGGGAGGGCCTCTGTCTTGCTCCCCGCAAAGGACGTCCCTACAGGCACTAACCTGTGAGTCGGGTAGGAGGACAGCAGCAGAGATCCTGGCAGCTGCAAGGAGAAACTCTGGGGAAAAGAAACCCCCTGCAAAGCCCTGGGGCAGGCGGAGGGAGGGCAGGGCCAGGAGCAGCCCCGGCTTCCCCCCGCGAGCACCGTCTCGCCTCTGTGGCTGCAGAAGCAGCGGCACCAGTGCTTCGGGGGCTCCTCCCGAGTTCACGGGCATCTGGGAGGCGAGAGGAAGGCTAATGGGATTATGGCTGGAAAGCACTTCAAAGAGGAAATGTCTTATCTGCGTGCTACCTGCCACTGCYGGTTATTTAGCACGCTCCCGGTTCAGGGAGAGCACGGGGCTGCACGCCGAGGTGCATGCTGCAGCTCCGGTCCCGGCTCACGCACAGGCGCTGCGGGCAGACGTGTCCTTTAATCCTGCCCATCMTAACCAGGYGCCCCAACTGCGAGCGCCACCGCGRTGCTGGGATGGACCCGGYGCTCGTGCGGGTGAGCCATGCTGSACGTTGTCTCTCCAGCACGGCTTGCTCTGGGGTGACCGTGCCCGGGGCCCGCAGCAGCTGCAGCCTCTCCCAGCCGCACAGCAGGATGCRACCRCGCAGGTGTGGACCCTCCTCCGCTCTCACCTTTCCAACCCATCCGCTCTTTCTTCTGCCCCTCGCCCTGCTGCAAACCTTCTCCTGGTCCTGACCCCAGCAGGAACGGGCTCCCTCAGGCCTCAAGCTCCGCYGGCGCCCCTGAGCTCCCCGCTCTGACGTGGGCAACCTTCCCCAGGGCCTTCGTGTCCTCCAAGACCAGCCCCTGTCTTCAAAATGCTGATGATGCCGCTTAGCCCTGCAAAGCTTAACAAGGCTTGCAGCATCTGTAAGCTGTGGGGCTGCCTTGTGTGCAAAACATTATTATTTTATTTTGTTTGTATTAAAAATAACTTGGGAATGCTGTCAATGAACAGCTAAGGAAATGCATCTGGAAGCAGTATGAAACATCTCAAGGTGAACCTCTGCAGTTAACACCGTTTAAGACCTGCTTGAGTCTAATGACTTCAGAGCCACTTTTCCAGCTTCAGCATCACGGTTTGTAATGTCAACATGACCCTTTGGTATAATAGCAACCTTATTATCTGTGCTTATTTATTAGTCTATTTATAATCTCTCTAAGCAAGCCCACTATTTAACGGGATAAAATTGCCCATCCGGAGTGGTTCATTTAAGTCCGAACAGGGTCAGAAGGAACACGAATACCCGTTTTTCTAATTTTGATGGGAAGGCTGTCAGTACTATCAGCAGACATTACTGTGCAACGGGAACACAATTACCGCGAGGGAGCCATTTCTCCTGGGCTTAATGATTCACCCGCGCACGTGAGTGCCATTAAACGCCAAGGGAGCGGGGGCAGATGGTCTCACGAACGCTCCATTCCCTGCCGGAGCGTCGCAGCGTTACGGGGAATGAYGTAGAAAAGCGCTGTCCTTGCCTGGAGAGCTCAGAAAACACTCCAYGAGGGTGCAGATCGGCTCCGCAGCTCACCGGGGGGCTGGCAGGCAGATGGACCGTGATCTGGGCTTTTCCGGGGATGCCTGCTGCAGAAGATCCTTGCTTGCCTGGCAGGGTCTTTGCAGGCATAACTGAGCTGCCCAGCGTCAGCCACGAAGCTCGGTGTGGTCCATCGCCTTCCAAACGTTCGCCGCTCCGTAAGGGAGCACCAAGCCCGGGAGGACCACAGCTGGGCGCCCCAGGGAAAGCCTCTCCCGGCTGCTGCACTCGCTGCATCCCGGCCCCGCGCACGGGAAGCCGCGCTGGCCGCCGGGCCCTGTGCACCTCCTCGGGCAGGCCTCCRGCTGAAAGGCCGGGCACTTACTGCACCTAAATATTCCGGATGTCCGAACCTTCCTGCTGGCCGCGGCGGTCCAGCACCCTTCCCCACGCCCCGCACTTTCTGCTCTGAACCCCCAGGAKCCAACACGCCCCGCACGAGCGAGCGCCGCCGGGGTTTGCCCCTGCAGAYGCTTACAGGACGAAGCACGGCGCCRGTCGCCCACTCCTGYGCGGTCCGGTGCCCRGGGCCGCGGGGACAGCTCGGCCGGCGCGGGGCTCCTCTCCGCCTTCGCCGCCACGGCAGCGGGACCCCGCGTCACCCGCTCTGCACCCGAAACTGCTCCGCCTTGCGTTGTACGGTTTGTACGAAATCACAGATGATTTCGGAGCATGACAGACACAATTAAAGGTATAATAGTATGCAGAGGCGCTTATACTAGGGCCACAAAATGAAGAGATTCTCCTTCCYGGCAGTGGCTTGCACAGTATGACTTACTGACTGCCTTTGCAGAGGGGTCGTTTGTAAGGAAAATAAAACATGAAAGAACCTTCTTTTCCCCCAAGCTCAAAAAGCCTGGTAAAAATCTGCGTTCGTCTGTTATTTGTTGCCACAGAGTATTTGTCTGACCGTTGCAGTCACTGCTGGTTCCTCCAGCGCGGCTTAAAGCTTAATTGCCTGAACTCTTCTGCTGGCGGTGAGGTAACGCCACGACCTTTTCCTTGCACCCACGACTCGTGGGTAACACAGCCGCTCGCGCGCCGCCGCCGCCTCCTGCCCCTCCCGGCCTCCGCTGCCTGCTCGGCTCAGCCCCGCGACGCGGCGCCCGCCGGAGCAGCCTGCGCTCAGCGTGCCGGGGGAGCAGCTGGGCGACCCGACGGGAGCGAGCCGCGGAAAGCCCCAGCGGGGCCTCCGCCCGGGCGCCCGCGACCCTGGCCGCGGGAGCTGCGCTGCGGCCCGGACCCCGTGCCGAGGCGCCCTCCGGAGCTGCGGGGACGAGGGAGGCCAGGCGCCGCGCTACCTGCCAAGCAGCCGGCGCTCCGCGGGCGCTGTGCAAAGCGGTCCCCGGAGCTCCTCCGCAGGAAGGCGGAGGGCACGCTGCCGCGTACGCGGGACCTCTGCTAAGCGAGGGAAGAAAAGCGCGTGTGTGTCTTTTTGCTTTGCTTTGGGGTTCTTTGTTTTGTTTTGTTTTGTGGGGGGTTTTTATGTTGTTTTTAATGCATCGCATGGGCACCAGCAGAGCAAGCCGAAAAGGAAGCCGAAAAGCAAGCCAGCCCCTGTGAGCGGCTCCAGATCCAGGCAAACCACGGCGCGCCCAGGGTTGCCTGCGCRCCGGCTGGGACGCTCCTCCTGGGCCTGGCCACGGCCCCCTGCCCGCGGCACCCCGCTCACCCAGAGCCCTTGGGGTCAAGGAGCCGGTGGAGGGGAGGCGGTGACGCCTGCCTCCCCCCCGCGCCCCGTTCCCCCATGAGTCACGCGGGAAGAGGGAGCTGAGCAGCAGGCGGGAGGACGAYTTGCCGTGTGACGGTGATTCAGCCGCTGCGGGAGCGGTGACGGAGCCGGCAGAGCTATTGTTCCTCCCTGGCACTTGATGACAGAAGGGTTTTGCCCCTCCTACGGCATTTCACTGCAGAAGAAGAAATATGAACGGGGCGATACGTAAGACAGCGATGAGTGATGGCGCCGCTCCGGGGAACACCCTCCGCGTCCCTCGGTCTAAGCGGCCTGCCGGGGCAAGCCGCTCGCAGCAGCAGCCGGCCCGTCTCCGCGTCGGGGTGCTCAGGAAGGGCGCAGGTGCGGGAGCCGGGGCCCGGCTCGGCGCAGGCCGACGGAGGAGGCCACGGACGAACCCGCTCAGCACCGCGGCAGCCGCTCGTGCAGACCGCCATCGCCCCGTCCCCCCAGCTGTGTTTCACCCCACCATCCTAACCGCAGGCGCCAGCAGCAGCTCAGCCGAGCGGTTTGCGAGGGCCCTGGCCCAGTCACCGGGTTGCGCTGCTGAACGAGCAGCAGAGGAGATTCTTCTGACTGCTAGAGATCAGCAAGCACCCAAAGTGGGAAAGGACATGAGCGTATGCACGGGGATCTGTAAAGCCACCTGCACACTCGATTTCTGTTCAAACCATCCCTCTACACTGAGCCTTTCCTCCGTTTCTAACCAGGGAGTCTGCCAGAAGCGAGGACTCGCCTTACTGCCCCCTTCAGRGGGGGGGCGCTGAGGCCAGGGTAGTGGTGCAGCCGTCCCTGGCAGAGGCGGACGCGATGCTCTTCCGACATCCAGAATGTCAAAATCCATATGAATGGAACTGGGAAACTCTAAACTGGCATTTACTGACTTTAGCTGTTTCTTCTCCCTCCCCCTCCTTTTTTTTTTCTTTTTACATTTTAAATATTTTACATTTACATTTTTGCTGAAGTCCTTGGAGCTGCATGCAAGATTAATGCATGACTGATAGCAGCTTCAGGATATTCAGGCAGTGGTGRTAAGTGCATTGTTGACAGTGAATATTCATAGGGACAGATCAGCTTGCAGGATTAAAAGACACATCCTAGAGGGGTGGATTTAATGAAAATGGGGGCAATCAAGTAAATGAAGCAGAAAAGGTGTTGCCTTACTGGCACTTTACAGCCATTCTCTCTGAGTCTCAGTCAGTTCATAATTACTGCYGCCAGAAGATAACAGCTTTTAGCAGTGGCTACGGGATCCCTGGACTCTTTGAAGTCCTTAACAATAAGCCACAGGAGGTGCAAAGGAAGCTGCTTCATCTTCTCCCTGCTCTACCCCCATCCCTGGGTCATGCAAACCACCAGCAGCTCTTCCCACCAGCAGCTTTCCCAGTTGTCTTTGATCACAGCTGCCCTTATAAGAGCTTCAAGGACCAGGCTTAAGTTTGGTAGAATAAAAATCACCTGTTGCCTGATCATATCAAAACAACCACAAGGAAGGCAGTCTCGATATCTGCCTGGGCAGAAAAGAAAGATTAGTAAGTTTGCACAGTGCCAAGGTCCTCACCGTGTGCTCAAGCCTGCCGTGGGAACTTTCTCTGCTCCAGAGCCTGCTTCGTCCGAGCAACAGCAGAACCCCAAAGTCCAAATGGGGTTTGCCTTGGCCATAGCTGTGTATAGGTGTGCAATAAAACATCACACCCACCCTCAAATCTAACAGTCCCAGTGACAGGCAAAGGGCACAAAAGGTCAGCACTTATCTCTCAATTAAACCTTCAATCTGATAAAATTTCAAAGTAAAACCAACATGGTCCTTAAATTCCAGTATGTTTTTCTTAATTACTAGCSACTTATATAGAGAGTCATCCTGTACATAACAAGAGCCATAGCTGTGTTTTAATTTCTCCACAAGATAAAAACATTTTAACTGTACACCATTTGGGTTTGCTCTGATTTCCTTGCATTAAGAAGTTAGAACATTGCAGCACCGTTTTAGTATGCTGCAGGGGTACAAGCAGATGTTTTGCCTGACTGTCTACTGCCAGTTATTTCATCTGTTTCATGTAGGACTTTGTAGTGACAGTAATAAATGACTCAAACTGAGCATGGGGTTTTTATGCTTTCCACGTGCAGCAGGCAAAGGGAGGACAGAGCTCTTGCTTCCTATGTCCCTGGCGCCTGCTAGGTGCTAGTCAGGACTTTCTGCACCATTTTTACCCTCTGCACCCTCGTTCAAGACTGGGAGCATGCATCACTGCCTCTGGGGACTCGGAGTTTGCTTTGGTCCCGTTGCAGGTGTTATCCTAATTAGCCAGCTCTGAATGTGAAGACAAAACCATCCTCTCATGTATCGCAAAATACAGACCAGGAGGAAATCCCTGGGTCCTCAAATCTGATCCCTTGTTATCTCAGGCAACCATATCATGTAAACCCTTTCATAAACAGTGGGGTTTTGCCTGCACTATTTCTGTATGGAAGCTGCCACAGACACCCACAGTTCAGATGGACAGAAACCTTTTTTTTTTTTTTTTTAATAAATAATTTTTAAAAAAAAATTATAGCCTGATTTTTAATTGTGGACAGATGATACCAATTTGTTCCTGTGGCAACACTAACCTAAACAGCTCTGCTCACTCCCAGCTACTCATGTGCCCATTAGAAACAGCCCCCTCTCCTTTCTGCCTTGGTTTCACAAGTGAAGGAGTAAGGCTGGCTTGGGTCCTGCCTGGATCAGCAGTTTGCTGCTGGGGTGAGTAAGCAATGGGAGCGACAGCAATATTGTACAGTGCTGCGACTACTGTGGGCTGCGACAGGGGACCCAGATGGCTGGGAGGGGAACTGCCCTGTCTTTTCCTAAGGRTGAGACAGCAGAAGGTTTCTGACCTCTAAAATTGTGCTTTGCTAAGAGCAAAGTAGCCCTTGAGCAAAGCGAACACACMTCTCTTGTACAAGTGAATTGGTTTTAGCCTTTGCTATGTGATTTACCTCCTCTCCATGTGTCCTGAGTCCCTGTGTCCCTTCCCTCCTGGCCCCCTGTGCCGTCCCCCTGCTCCTCCAGTGCCCATCCTGGGGGCTGCTGGTGTGGCCTCTCTGCCCTGGCCTGCTGAAGAGTAGGGGCTTAAGGAGGGAAAAAAAGTCCCCTGGCCATGTAGCCCAAAATCTTGAAAACTGRGGGACATCACAACCCTTTGAGGTCATTGGAGGGCACCGATTCACCATAGGCTTGAACCTACCCRCGTTCAGCCTGGGAAAGCATTTGGAGGCAGGGCTGTCCATTAACCATGTGGTCTGGTTTGACAGCTCTGCTGGAAATCCTTGCYGTCAGGCTTGCTATTTAATATGGTGGTGGTTATCTGCCCTCCYCCATTTCAGCAGACTGAACTCCTGAGTTTTGCTTTTGTCTCAAATGTGGTTGTTTCCTTGCCTAAATGTTCATTCCCTCCCCTGCCTTCTTCTCATGGCCATCGCATATCTCATAGCAGCAAGCTTTCAGAGGAAAGTAATTAAAACTATCTCGTTGTTGTGGACCTCAAAGATCTCTAGCTTTGCCCCAGTGTCGTTGCACAGCAGCCTCACTTCTTTCCAGCTCTTGTTTGTTCATGTGGCCAAAAGTCCTTGCGTTATTTACGGATTAACTCTTGCCTGTGAGCCCAGTGCTGCCTTCTGCTGCCCCTCTCCATCTGGCCCTGCTCGTGGTGCTCGGAGCAGTCTTCCTCCCCACCAGCTAGAGAAGGCACAGATTTCTCTCACGCTACCAGCAAGTCAGCTTTCCTCTTTATTTTGAGTTTAGTTTCTGCTGGKCTGTATGGCACAGAGAGCTGCTTGGCTCTGTCGGTGCTGCAAACCAGCCCTGTGGTCTGGAGCCGCCTGTGAATCTGCTGTGTAAGAGGTTTCTTCACGTCCGCGTTTCTCGGTGACTTTGCCCCGCTCCTGTTGCTTTGCCAAAAGCCTGCCTTGCCTGAGAAAGCAGCAATTCCCCCCCTTGTCCCAGGAGGCAGGGCACGCCAGGGCCCCGGTGACCTTGCCCGCCTCTGTGCTGCATCCAGCTTGGGGAAGGGGCTGCATGTGGCCTGCAAAACTATCCGAGTATGGCCAGGTCTGTGCGTGAAATGCTTGCAGGGGGTGGATAGGTGTTGGAGCGGGGTCTGGGCTGTGATACGGTTTATTGCTGGGTAGCAGCTGGTCTGCCAGGCCTGTTCTGGCAGCTCCCTAATCGAGGCAGGAGCTCTCCCCTTTGGCAGCCCACGCTAGTTGGCATTTTATTACTATTATTATTATTATTTATTATTATTTTAACTCCATGTGCATCAAGACTTCTAGGTCTTTCCTTGGATTTTTCTGCCATAGATCTGTACTTCAGTCTCCTATGAGCAGTAAAAGACTTAGCTGAGGTATCTGGAAGCTTTCAGAAGCATCAAATATTCCCACTGCACACGCGCGAGGTACGACTATACCAGCAAGTGGGAAGAGCTGCCCCGGATCTGGACCTCCACTGTGGCTCCATCAGAAAGCCAACTCATAGCAAAAGATATTGATCATGTGATAGCATGTGTGTTGGAGAGCAGAACTAGAGTTCAAAATAATCCTGACATATTGATGAAATGGCCTGAGAAAAATAGGGTCAAGTTCAGCAGAGAGAAATACACAGCAGGAACACTTTGCATGGCAGCAGTYCTTCAGGAGAGGATCATAAGCTAGCAGAAAAGACACATGACTCAGTGGGGGCATGAACAGCAGTGCAGCCCCCAAGGTCTGTGGAGAAATCTCACTGTTCCCCTCCACTTAGGGGGGGCTGCAGCTGGAGGGCTCTGTCCTGTCCTGGGTTGGGCCCTTCAGAGATGTGGACTGATGGGAGAGCATCATCCACAGGAGACCAACTACACGGAACAGGGACCTAGAAATGGGGTTCGCAAGGAAAGAATAGAGATAACGGTTGTGCAGAGCAGGAGATGATGAGGGAGGCTGAAACTGAGGTTGATAGAGGGTCCAAGGGCAAAGAGTGACACATTTGCTTGGTTTTCTTGCCTATGGGCAGCTGAAGGTTATGGCCTATGAACATAAAGGGTTGTTATGATTTTTACAGATAATAGTTATCAGATGTGACCACCAGAGCAATTTTGGAATGAGTGATGTTCTTAGGTACATGCAAATCTACACTATATTTCTGCAATTGACTGCTCTGAAAATAGAGAAACTTTACTTAGAGACTTTGCTGATGTCCATTGCTGGAAAATGCCTTTTTGTCCCCTCTCCTGCACTCCTGTGTTGGTTGAGACGCTGCCTGCAGGCAGGGAAACCCATACCTGAGGCTGGCATGAGAACTGCCTGGGAGAGGACGCAGTAGAGGGTTGCTTTTCCTGCAACTCCTGTGAGGGCTTTCTGCAGATGGCACAGGTAATGCCTCCTGCACAGCTTTTGATTTTGCTTTTTTCACTGCCCTGACAAAGATCCTTGCGTTTCTTGACACAGTTATGGCTTTGCTATATTTCTCCAAAACTCTGTCTATCCACGTTGCCCATCACCTCCCAGCTTGGTGAATCAGGCCTTCATTAGTTCCTCTTCCCTGCTGCTTTTTCCAACTCTACCTCTTTAATACGTCTCACCAAGATGACAAGCAAAGTACATTGAAACAACAGCTAGGATATGCTTAGGAAACAGTGTTTTCCTTTTAAACCTTTGGCAATTCTTTTCTTTCTGGTCATCCCCCCCAAAACTACGGTTTATCTTAGTCTAGTTGTGAGGCCACAGTCTTCCTCATATTGACTGCTAATATTTACTGCTAGAAACTTCCACATTAAAACCATTGGTGCTTATATCCTCCGTTCTGCRTAACTCAGGAACATAATGAAAATGAGCATATATTCTGATTGCAGTCAAACTGGAGGGGGGGGTATTTCTGACATAAGGCGATTATGTACCATATAGACTGTGAACTCCTTAGCACACCCATCCACAGGTGTGCAACCAGGAAACACGATGTTCTTGTTCTGTGGAGGCAGGGTGCTACAGGCCAAAGGGTCACGTGTGGAGTTGGTGGCATATGCTGAGTTGCCTCTACATTCTTTTTCATTTCCATATGGTCTGGGAAAGAGTCTTTTGTGATCCTTCTGGCTTACATCCCTTTGACCAAGTGCCACTTCTGATGGCCCCCAGCAAGGGGCCTGCTTGCTAGGTCGGTTTTGGCCAGAAAAGTTAATGATATCATTTCAACTATAATGATGTATTTCCTGGCAGGGCCTGTGGGGGTGCCTGAGCCTATTAATTCTTGAGTGAGTGRAAAAGTAAGGAATATCTGAGGTTAATGGTAGCTGGTGTGATAGGTGAGCTGAGCTTGTCCGTTCTCCTGGATGCGTTGGAGCAGCCCAAACCAACCACCCTACCCTTTAGAAAAGCCCTTATCCATATTAAATCTTCATAACCTATCAGCTTTGAGTTTACCCTGAACCCCAGATGTAATTGCTTCCACATTTCTACAGATCTGTTAGTATGCAGTTGTATGTTGTTTAGAAAAATTCATTACAGAAATCAGCATGTGAATTTCTCAGCTCAGAAGCCTCRTCTCATTCGAAAGCTATGTGCACTGATGGATGTCAACAGGCACGCAGAGCGGAGCAGAGACCTAGGGAGCCCCAATTTGTTACAGATGGGGGCCTGGAGGCAAAGGAGGGCTAGTCTGCACTGGAGGTGRGCCTGTCTTAGGATCCTAAAACTGAGCAGCCTGAGGGAGTGAGGGGAAAATGAAATGCCATACCTAGACGTGAATTTGGTACACCAGGTCTATCTTTGATTTTTTTTTTCATATAGTCATTGATTTCTGCTCTGTCACTTTGAATCTTAAAGGATGTTGCAAAAGCAAATTACGTGGAGTGCTGCTTTGCCTATAATATAATCCTAGGTATTGATGTCATGTCGACAATTTTTTTTCTTTAAAAAAAAAAAAAAAATCCTCCAGCATTTCCTTACATATATTGGTCCAGAAATGTCCTTTATCACATAGAGAATCCAGGGATGGTGCCTCTGCCATGTGGCTTCTTGTTCCTGCACATTCATTATTTTTGTGCTTTTGCATTCTCATTCTCCTCAATGTCTGATACATGAGGTAGGAGAGAAAAGGGAGAAACAAATAATTCAGAATAATGAGAAAGAAAATCTACACTATTTGCATTCAGGGTTTTGAACAGCCTATATGAAAAACCTTTTGATGAAACCCAGATTGTATGAGCACTAGTTGTCAGCAAGAAAAGGTATTAATAGACAATTGCAAAATTTTCTTTCCACAGGAAAGGGCCTTGCAGCCTGAGGTAATATTTCTGCAGTTTTCAGATGGCTCTGGTCACTTATAACGGGTTTTCTCTATTTTACGCAGCTGTGGTCTGGCACATGGTGTGACAGGGAAAAATTTTCAAGTTGTGGTTTGCAGACACTGGGTTATTAAATAAGTCCCATACAGACAGAATAATAGCAGCCTGTGTCTTTTTTTTTTTTTTTTTTCCCTTTTGGACAATTTCCTTCTCAAAACAACAGACTTTGACTGTCTTTGATAGTTCTTCTAAATGTGGGATGATTCTGGCTTCTCTTTCTGACATGTGAAAACCTACGTTTGATCTTTTGACCTCTGGTCTTAGCACACAGGGCAAAACATAAAGGATCCTGGATTTTCATCTTGGTTGTCTTCAGCAGAGTTTGTGCAGTCAACTCTTCTCGTCTTTGTGCCTCTCTAGATGCCTGGGATACTTACCTGCTTCCCAGATGGCACTCAAAACTAAAGTAAACACGGCGGGAACTGCGATTGCGGTGTTATAAAGGACAAACAGCTGCTCCATTCCCGCTGCGCTGGCGGGAGCGAACACGGCACCCGCGGAGGGCGGACTTGTGTGCAGAGCGGAGGGRCTCCAGTGCCGGTGATGCATATACCGGTCATCATCAGGGCGCTTCTGCTGCTTAGCACTGGCACTTTATTTTACACTTTGATTAACAGAACTAACTCTGTACCTGGCACTGTAGCTGKCTGACAACGCCTGCGGGCAGCCTGGTCGTGGCCGGGTGATGGCTAAGGTCACAAAGAGCGGGTATAGCTTCTATAAGACATAGACTGCGCTGGTAATTCCTTGATAGACGGGATATAACTACCTTCTTCAGAGTGCGTCCCTTCCTAACAGGGCAAAGCACCAGGCAGGAATGAGAAGCCCCGTGGAGCTGCCCGAGGGGAAGGTCACCTGCTGGCAGGCGGCTTCTGCCAGCACTTTGTGACGGCAGCTATTAGCTCTGTTCCTCACTCGCTTGTGCCRGGTTCTCCGATCACATCTGCAGAAGCCACCCAGGCATGGCAGCATGAGAGTCACGTGTAGAAGGGACTCCAATGAATGGATTAAAGCAGCAGGAATTCCACTACGACCTGATACCAGCATTTTCCAGGGGATAACATTTATATTCCAGGGGCTTTTATTTAAACTGACAGGAAAACTCCTGCTGCCTTCAGTGGAGCTGACATCTCTCACTAGGACTGTCTTGAGCTGTTTTTCCTAGGTACTAGAAATCTAGGTCCTRTGCCTTTACCAGCAGTGCTGGGGTATGCAATGGAAGTAGCACACACCATCCATCTGTAGTGCAGCATTAACATGCAATGAATGACAAACAATGCACTAAAAACACTGAAAATCCCAAAGGAAACATCCTCAAGGATGTACAGTTCCAGCTGGTCCCACAAAGGGCATTTCTACGCCAACACCAGTGCTTCGCATGTGGAAAAAGAGTTAATTATTCCCTGCATGACACAGAACTGGTTTTGCACGATTTGCAGATTCTGATCCTTGTCGTCTTAATCTGCCTTTTTTCTTTCTCTCACCACCCACACAAAGCTTCTCTTCCTACTTTCTTCTAGCTCCTGCCTGATGGTACTAGTCATTACCTCCATTTGCGGTGCCAGCCTCCACACAGTCTCTGCTGACACGGGGCTCGCGGCGCAGCGAGGGAGGCAGCCCCGTCCCACGGGATGCCGGGGCAGAGCAGCCCACGACCCACTGCTTTCCCGCTCACCGTGTGTCCACGGGTGCCAGCAGCCCGTGAGGTCTGTCCAGCCAGCAGCGCCACGTCCCGCGTGCTACCCAATGTGTTYGGCAGTCAGCACGGCCCTATTTCCTGAGATGGGCAGAGCTTTCCAAAATAAGGCTCGCTGACTAGTGGCCCAGAGAGCCTMGTGCTGTGGATTCTGTTCAGACCGGATCCCAGACCACCCTCCAGACTCCCAGGAAAGTCTTACTACTGTAAAACCCTTCTTTAAATGCCCCAGGGCATTGCTCCTCTGTGTATCGTCACCTCGAGGAGTGCATTGGCATCTCTGCCCAAATATGCCCAGATACGCTGGCAACAAATTTCAATATGAATGAATGCATAAACTTGGGTGTACATGAATTTTTGCTGACATTATTTTCCAGTCAAAGGGCYATACTACAGGCCATGGCTCGTGCAGACCAGAAACAGAAAGCAGATCTCAACAGAAGGCCCTTACAGTGGATTACATACAGGCATTTTCCCCCCAAAAAGCGATGTTAGAGAGGAATATTTCTAACCAGCAGATCATTCTGCAGCCTCTTTCTGTGCTTACAACAGCTGAGTCCAGTGTTTTATGTACTACCTGCAGCAACCCAGAAAATACATATCACCTGCAAACAAAATCTTAGAGATGTGGGATGGCCAGGCTGAATTCCAAGACAAAACGCAGATGGAGCTGTAAAAGAGAATTTTGTTGGAACAGCTGTGTCCATCGCCTTGCTYCCAGAGAAGAGGTCTGACATTTTTGAGCTTTTGCTAAAGAATAGCCTGTTCCCAGACAGCCTTACATTAGGAGCCCCCTTAAYCTGCAAGTGTCGGAAGGAAAGGAGGGGGAGGTGGAAAGCAGACAGGCAACAAATGAAGTCCAGGTCTACRATTTTTACTACTGCTGTTTGCTCCAAAGAGCCGTGTTTGGATATGGGAATAATGTTCTTGCATAATAAAAGACTAGGTTAGATCAAGCTATGGAGTGAAGCCAGGTCTTGAAGCGTTGACTYGAATTTGTCTGTGTTTAGAGGTGTCCAAATTGCAGAGGGTCTCCCCTCTCTGGGTCCCGAGGTGAGTTCCTAAAGCCACTCATCGRTCTCTTAAATTAAAACATTGCTCTTCAGAGGTGATGAACTCCTTCAGCTCCTGTTAGCTTAACAAATAGCTGAGTGTTTTTTTTTCCTTTTTTTTCTTTTTTTAAGAGCTAGGACACTCGTCCTCAGTGTTTCAAATGTTATAACCATGTGCCTAACGAAACAGATTTTCAAAGGTGTTGCTTTTATCATTTACTCCAGTGTGATCCTGTTTGACCTTTTAAAGGATCATTTGGTAGAAAAGCTTTTRTGTGTATTCATGAGGTTCTCACCATTTTAAATCTCTTTCTGGCAGGAAGTAAATCAGGAAGCTTTTTGGTGATCTGATTTAATACTGTATTTCTACCTTTTAACTTCTTGTGTGTGCTAGAGACCAAAGCAGAGTCAGACCGATTTTTACCAAGGAACTGCTTCTACAGACAAAAATAAAAATGAAAATTAGGGCTAGGACTTGAAGTCACTTAAAAACAAGTTTTCGTATGTAAATTCCCTTAAATAACTCTTCACCTCACAAAAATTTCTCCCTAGAGAAATAGGTCAGTTGATGAAATCACCTATTTGAATATTTTTCTGGTTCTGCAGCAGACTTAACAATCTGACATTGTACAAATATTTTGATATTAATTCAGCTGGCACTGCAGTGAGTTGTAACTATTGTTGGAATAAGCGCACAAGAAGGGGAATAAAAGAACAGAGATGCCTTGATGAAATATGCTATTTTGTGAATAAAATTACCAAAGGAAAAATGTAACATAAAACTAAGTAAACTTCTTCATAAAGTGAGTTGTTAGCTCTTTGCAAGAGTGTTCCCTTAGCAGAAGGAAGAGGATAAACGCAATTGGTTCTTGTTCCCCAGCTGTTTCCAGGCAATTCTTGCTGAATTGAGACAAGCTGYACAAGGAATTAATGGGCAGCAAAACTGATAACTGCCAACTAGTAAATCGTGGAACTAAACCATTAAGAGACATGTACTGAAGGCATGAACTAGCAAGTACTGTACATCCATTAAGCACAAGCGGTTGGTGCGGTAGGTAATTAGAAGGGCTGTAGATCCAAAAGAGCAGCCCGGRAGGGAGCTGCAGAAATGACCACTGGCTCGGCACTGAGCCTCCAGCAAACTATTTCCATGCCCTGGCTGCCCTTCGCTGCCAAAGTGGTTTTAATGCAGAGCACTTACCCAATATAYGTGCCCTTACGTCACGGTGTACGATGCTCTGCGAGTGTCAGGGGCTGCGTGAGTGCGGTGCAGGTGGTGCTGCAGGGAGATGGTCCCGCTCGGCAGAGGGTCCTGGCACRGCGGCTCTCCACAGGCGGATGACCGCAGCGCCGGGTGACTCTTCGCCCATCTAGGGAATGTCACTGTCTTTAAGGGCATACGAACCGATGAGGCAGATCCAGTGCGCGAAGCTTTGGGGGAACAGCTGGACTTAGTTGACAAATTATCCTTCAGSCACGCTTGCTGTGTCCTGTTTTCCTGTAAAAAGGAGCCTTGCCTAACCCCTTCAGGGAACAGGCTTTACCACTTCCCTTTGAGATGTTCTAAGAACTGAGAGCTTTTATTATTTAAAAACAAACAAAAAAACCCTTTCCCTGGTAATGGAGCATTTTTATACTTGGCCTAAGGATTTCAGAGCTCTACAACAGGCACAGATCTGGTATTTCCAGCTGTGGCTGAAAGGAGGCTGGGTTGCTCATAATTCATAATAGACACCAGTCTCATGTTTCAGTAGTTCCACTGGATGAATTTTCCCTTCTGCAATGGTATCTCGGTGTCTCTCTCTCTCTCTCTTTCTTTTTTTTTTTCTTTTCTTTGCCATTTGTTTGGCTGGGGGTTTTTTTGTCCTCCTTCTGCCTTCCAGTGAAGTCAGGAGATAGGCTGAAGCTGGAGAGAGGCGATGGGACAGGAGGAGCTGGTGCTCCAAGATGGGAACTCGTTCTCAAAGGCACCATGTCCTGCTTGTGCTCGCTGGGCTTGCCGTAGTCAGTGCATGAGGGAAGACCTTTTTTTCTTTTTTTTTTTCCCTCAGGTCAGACTAGCAGAGACTGTTTGAGCTTTTTGCCTTTCTTTGATGTGGGGGAGACACTCGGCTTTCTGGCAGCACCTGGGAGTTTTATTAAATAAAATTGTCTGCTATCGCAGTGTCCAAGGGCGTTCACAATGCCCTCAAATTCTCCTCTCTTCCCATGGCACTTAGCAAGAGATCAAAAGCCGTGGCTATTTTGGGTCTCCAGCTAGTTCCAGGGCGCTGGCGAAGGTTTTGTAGCCCTTGGCTTGCTGGGGAAGTGGGGTGGCTTTTCTGAATTACCCACTTGTGTGGTTCCTACAGCTGCAAAGGCTGGATCTGGTGGTCTAGGTTTTCCTTTTCAGTCCCAGTTTTCTAAATTTTCCAAGGCTTTTTTTCATTCCACTGTGCCCTTAGTTATGCTGTCTGGGTGGAGCAGGTATCGCTGCTTGGTCGGGCTGCTTTCRTCTTTGAAAGTCTGAAAGGGATGTAATTTGGAAAGGATCAGAGGCAAAGCAATGCTGAGAGTTGAACCGTTTGAGTGTGACACGGCTTCCCGAGGAGAAAGCAACAAGGTATTAGATGTCTTTTTGCTTAAGCTATGAGGAAAGGGGGGGGGGGAGGATTTTCTGTGTTTTCCTCACACAGGAGCGTTAGGAAAGCAGCAGGAAGCTTCACTTTCTCTCCCACCTGAGCTCCTCCGCAACTTCACTGTACCTGGGAGGGATGGAGACCGTTAACCACCAGGAATGAAGGGCACAACCAAGGGACAGTGCGCTAAGTTAGGAAATGGGAAACTTGGACTAGATCACTGGAAATGTTTATAAATTGGGAGTAGAATTAATCTAAGGATTTCGGCATTACTTTATCCTTTCACCTGGGAGGGTTAACCCTATGCGTGGTGCTGCGGCACAGCCAGCGCTAGCAGATGTGGAAGGATGTGGGGGACAGCTCGGGGCTGACCCGAAGGGGTTTAAGATGGAGAATGACTGCGGTCCTAGTCCTACAGCCAGGCCCAGRCCAGTGACCAGAGCTCCCCACCGCGACTGCAGAATCGCTCGCTGCCCGGGTTCTGCAGATACATAAACCTGGAGCAGCCTCTTCGTCCCTGCCCTGTGCAAATGAGACCTGAACGGACCTGTTGTGGGCGACACCAGAAAAGGCCGGGGAAGGCTCAGGTCCTCCTTCCTGAGCAGGACAGCAGTGCCGGTATTAGCAATACTTGGTGGAGAGGTTGTTGAGCTCTGCAGCTCGTGACGCTGCTAGCTCCTGATTGCAGGAACAGTGCGAGATCCCTGTGCTGTCTTGACAGAAAAACAACCTGCTTGTCCTTGTAGCTGTCTGAATAATAAGCACAGGTGCTGATTATTTAATTGTTGTTATTATTTAGTGAAGTGTTACAATGTTCAGCCTCCACAAGCACTGCTGCTGGTGGAGCCTGTGGAACAAAAYGTGAAGGGGATGCTCCTGCTCTCGCTGTTGCCTTGGCACTGCAGAGACAGACCTGCAGGACTGTGTGGGGACACACAAAACGATCCCAATTAATATCCCAAAAGAGAATTGCTCTGAATGTCCTTTGAACTGGGGACTCTGCTTTTTAGGTTCAGTTCTGTATTTCTGAATTGCAAAGGCATATCCAAGACTAACCACACTGCTGCGTAGGGCTAAATCAGAAAAATAAAACGGGTGTTTAAAAAAAAAAAAAAGACAGAAAAGAGGATTTTCAGTTATTAGGCTGTTGCAACACCTTGACACAAAACACTATACCACTAGCAGGCAGCAGCAGGTTTAAATGAGCTCTGCAGGCTTGGTGAGACAAGATGGTTATCCAGGATACAGAGCGGATACAGCTGTGGCATGAGGAGTGGACCGTCTATATGACCACAGCAGTCAGGCAGYGAAGGGAAGCAGCAGGCAAGTATCCATCGCAAGCCATGTTTGGGGAGCTGCGGGGGGAGGACTCGGCGGGCTGAGGCCCTGCAAAGTTCGGTCTCTAAAGCAGATGCAGAGATGTCTGCAAAGTGCAGGCCACGGTTCTTCCGCTCATTGCAGAGCAAAGGCTGTAAATTTTCTGGCTACACAGTCAGCCTTGCTGTAAAGGCTCAGTGACAGATATTTTACTGCGTCCCTTGGGAACTCGTTCATGGCTTTAGAGTTTTAATTAAAATTGTGCTTCTTAATTTCTTTGAACTGTACTGACTTCCCTGGAACTGTGCCATTATCTAGCAGAATAGGACACACCTGATGCTGACTGTAACCATTACGGTGTGTGTTCCCTAAGGAAAACCAGAGGGTCTAGGCACTTTTCGTGTTTCCACTGCTCTGTTACTGGCATACGTTACTGGGAGTCAGTGACCGATATGCAGCTGTTCCCATCTCATGCTCCTAGCCTTGTCCCTTTGGGTCCTATCACTTCTCCCACCCTTGGAAAACAAGTTATTAAATTCTTCAGTGTTGAAAGACACTGAAATTGTCTTTAATGGTAGGCTAGAGATATAGGGGGCAAAATGACCAGGTGGTTTTGTCCAAGCCCACAGGGTAGTCTTCATCATGGAGATGGGAGAGAAAATGAACATAGTGGTAAAATAAGCCCCATATACCTCAATTGGCAGTGCCTGGCGGATATCCAGCCACATCAGTTAAAAACTTCTGGAGATTAAAAGCAGAGCAGTGCTAAGTAATCTGCAGAGACTGAACAATGCAGTTAACCTACAAGTGAGGAAAGGGCTTTTGCCAAGAGATTTTATCTTCTATGAATGAGCTGGAGAGTGAAGAGCTCCTGACTTTTATGAAAGGCAGGAAACTCCAGCTACTATTTTATGAGCCAAAAGATTTGACCACTGAAGCAACGCCTGTGTCGTTAGCTTGGCTAGACAGCCTGATGTGTCAGGGCAGCAGGCAGCGACGGGCGCTATGAGAAATGCTCCCGGCTGCCTCCTTGGAGCCACCGCTCCCTGCACGCCCGTGGTCCCCAAAGGCCTTATCCATCTCATCTGCACAGCACCTCGGCAGGATTTGAAGCCAAACCACGCCAAACGCAGGTGGGAAGAAACAGGCACGCGCGAGAGAGGAGCAGCGTCTTGCAGGAGCTTGGACAGCATTGGGAGTGTGGGTGCTTCTGCATCACTGCACCCCGCTCCCCTGCCCCGTCTCCCGTTCTTCACAAATTAATCATTTCAGTCTTGAAATGTTTGGCTTCTTGCCCTGTTGCCACTCAGCRGTGACAGAGCTGCGGGTTAGCAGCCAGGCCAATCCCGGCCAGCCTGCGCCCGTTGGCCTCCCGACGCTGCTGAAGTACTCGGCTGGTGGTGGAAATARCTGTTTGCTCTCTCATTCATATTTTCTGGTCTATTTTAGACGGGAACGATGTCTCCACAGTTTGTTTTTTCTCTCCAGAATAAGCTGTGTAGTCCTTCCTAAAGCAAGCTGTCTGTTTTGCTGGCAGTGCCCTCCTTTGCGTCTGTTCAGATGAATCCAGCTCTCGAGAACGTAGGTGATGTGCAGATTTCACTTCCTGTGCCAGGCTTTTATATGATACCGTTAAACATGATGGCAGACGTTTAAGGACCTGCGTTAGTAATTCCTCTGCAGCCTCATCCTTCCTCTCTCAACACTGTTTTCCCTTGCCTCCCCTGTAGCCAGTTCCTCCTACTTTGCAACGTGTCTCAGCAGAAGTGTCTTTGGCTTGCTAATCTCCCTTTGATGCTGTGTCAGCTGCTTTTCTGAAGTCCAAAGAGATGAGCTGTGAGGGGCTTCCTTTGACTTTCAAAGGAAGAAAGAACAAAGTCTGACAAAATCTCTCTTTATAAAGTCCGTATTTAATGTTACTGTAGCTTTCATTATCTTCCACTCTTTCAAAGCTTGTTTTAAAAGTTGCAGTTTACTGTAGTTGGACTACTGGGCCTTTAGTTTTCCTCATCACTTTTCTTCTGCCTTTCTTAAGTATAGATTTTACTTTGCTTTTCCCTAGTCATATGGTATTGTCCCAGACTTGAGTGACTTGCTTAAATATTGTTATTTCTGCAGCTTTGTGCGTCAGTCCACTTCCGCTGAGTGAAACTGTGTTTTTTCCTATCTCGGTGCTGAAAAAAATGTCCTGTTATGAGGTTTATGTTCATATAATCCATCTTGCCTGTACCTCTTTTCCAACATTATTATTTTCCTATTGAAAGCTAAGGCAAAGAGTTCACTTAGCTTGGGGGCCATCCTGAGATTACTGGTATTTACCCCATTTTCTCTGTAGAAGAGCCTCACTTCTGCTTTCTTTGATCTGCTCTTTCTCATAAAGCTGACAAAACTTTTCCATTTGTTTAATATCCACTGTGAGGTGTAGTTTGGGCTGAGAATTGCCAGAGGTGATGGCCAAATGCTTTTTGACCTGTCACATGCTGGTATCTTTGCTTTCACCCCCTACTCTGAGTTTGGAGTCTCTGCCCGCTCCAAACAGTCTTCTAAGGTGGTGCAGTGGGGACGTGGGCCTTTAGGTCTGCTCCAGGACTTCTTTCACATGAAATGCAAGTCCCAGGGCAGTTTAAGAGGTCTGCTTGAAAGCTTGGCTTCTACCTTTTAGTCCTTGAGCTCCTCAGCCTAGCTAACTTCTCATTTTGTATAGTTTATCAATTTGCCTTCTGGAATTGGGAATTTGGAATCAGATCTATGTTTCTTATTTCTTTAATTTAGACTAAACTTATGTGGGCTCAATTGGTAAAAAAATTATTTTCTATAAGAGGTCCCCTATCATGTCTTACTTCCTTACCAAAATCAAGTCCAGAGGCACTTTCCTTTGTATTCATTCAGCTATTTCTTTGTTAAAAGAAAAAAAGTATATCTTGCACTTGAGAACTTCAGAGCCTACCAGGAAAGTGTCTTTTGTTCTGTATTGCCTGGAATACTAAACTTTCTCATAATTGTTCGGTTTCCAACAGCGCTTCTCCCTGTGCGCTATTACAGATCTCTGTTCATGCCCAATTCTGCTTCAAGGGTCTATTGTAGGCTATTAGTATTATCTCAGTAGACAATATCCCAAAGCAGTTTTGTCCAAATGAGCTCAGTTCAGTCCTATGTTCACTTCTTCACAGACAGACATACAGTCTTTTAGACAGCTCTGTGTGCGGATACCTGCAGCGCAGCCTCATCTTTCCATGCAGCTGTGCCTCTCATGCCCTCCAGCCTCCTCTCACAAGCTCTGCTGCTGACTCTCTCTCTTTAAATAAAATTGGAACAGCTTTTGCCATGCGTCCCTTTTGAGAATTAGGTGTATCTCGTGGCACGGCAATTTCCTGCCTCTGCAGTTCTTTGCATTTCCTCCCTGTTGCCTTCATCACTGTCCTCGTCTTTGTTCCTGCTTCTCAAGGCAGATAAATCCCTGCTCTCTCCTGTTCGCTGCCCTTGGCTGATGACTCCTTGACACCTTCGGTCTTTTGCCTCCATCGGCACTGTCCTTTCATCTAAGGCTCAGCAGTTCATGGTTCATAGGCCAAGACTGAAGCTTAAATAGGAAAGGGCTTATTCATGCAGATCAGGTGATGGGGCGCTCCTGCAAAGTCTGGCCGAGGGAACAAAGCATTTGGGGGGCTTGCCACGTTGCCCCTGAGGATGAGAGCCACCTCCTGTGCAACCCCTTCCCTTAGCAGAGGGGATTCAAAGCTCCCCACACAGCCAAGGATGCATGTGGCTATGGGGGCACAGCCCAATGTATATGGTAGAGAGTCTCTTGGAGGAACTGGCAAGGAGACCCAGGGTTATTTTTAGTTTCTTATCTATTAACTTTAGCCCACAAGCTTCCACTGTAACCTCAATCCTGGAGAGCCCAAATCTTCCCTCGTTGCACTTTWCAGATATTCATGCTCTGGTTAATTATATAATTGAGATGTTTTCAGTGATTTAAAAGACTTATGATTAAGCTGTTGGCATAATGGGGGAATACTGAAAGCCAGAGTTAGGGGGGATCAAGAATTCAACGGAAGCCTTTGAACCAGCTTTTGATTTACATATGAATAATGCTGATCTGCAAAGGGAATTGTGTCCAGCCATCCCCAATAGACGCACCAGGCAGGAGCTGGTCTCTTGTTAGGAATGCTGCCCCAATTCGTATTAGGATTATTTTCCCTACTGTGCTTTCATGACCATGTTTTCCTGCCTAGTTACATAGGATCTAATCCAGATGTGAATGCCCCTGATCTCAGGAACAGCTGAACCATACAGTCCGGAGTGACCATGGGGCATAATACTCAGGACTATGCAGCTGTCCCTGTGACCGGGGTTTATCCCATGCTGACATAAAGGCAGGTGCTGAACACGTGTGGCAAGGAGGACACTGAGGTGCCTCAGCAGTTGCGGTGGTGGTGGGATCATCCTGCAGCAACGTCACACTGCAGCATGGGGACGCGGCAGCACCCCTGCTCGGGGCACCTGGCTGCAGGTGCTCACCTTGCAGCTTGTGTCAGCTCTTCTCCAGCCTCGTCAGCGGTTCTGTTCCTCCCAAAGGTGTCAGAGATGAGGATTTTGCAGGTTTTCATGTTACTTGGAGGAGGCACCAGAGCATAACGTATAGCCTATAAACTGCTTAGGAGACTCTAAGCTTTACTTACTGTTCCTTCTGGGGTAACCAGCGTCATGTGCCTAGTCTGACTAATGCTGTTTAAAATGCAGTAGATTAAAGGTGAATGTGTTGTTTTGGATTTAGCAATGAAGTGACAGCATGTCTCATTGCTATTCACATACAGCTAGTCAGGGAAGATTTTACACTTCCTCTTCCTAAAACTGCGACTCATCCTTGAACATAATAGCTGCAGTTCAGTGACTGTATCTGCACCCTCCTCACGCATGTCTCAAATTCTTAAAACACACCTATATGCTATAGCCCTGTGACCTAACTTCGTGCTACTTGGTGATACGTTAGCAAGTCAACAGTTGTTAATATTTATTTATAGGTGTTTTTATTTTAAAAGCCTGGGTGATGGGTTTTTCTTTTAAACCATGATCTAGGAGGTGCAGCTGGTGAGTTCTCTGTTTGCATTGTTACATGACCCTATGAAAGGGGGGAGTAGCCAAAGGTGTTTTGAGGAGTATTAAACAAACAAACAAACAAAAAACCCACAAACACTATCTGCCCTCATAGATGGGAAATTCCTCCCAGAAGGTGGCTCTGCAGCTGTATGCTTTAGCTTCCAGTTGGAGAAATTCTAGCATGACTGTAGCTATGAGATTTAACCTGTATTTCAATTCCTGAATGGCCCAAGCAAGCCTTGTTCTGCCCTGGACCCCAGTCCAGGCTACCTGGGCACGGCAGGATGCTGGGTGCAGTGCTGGAGACTCGCTGTGTCACTCGCCAGCGCCTGCAGACCGCGTTGGGAACCTGCAAACTTGCTTGCTATTTCCTTTCTGACCTCTCTYTCTCTCACTTGCCTTCTGCTGCTTCAAAACTCTCTTTTTCACTTGCCTGAAGAAATATTTTTGGTGCTGATAGCTTTGAACCAGACTAGGTTTTGATTTGGCATTTCTTGCTGTGGTTGTGGGAAGAGAAGCGGGGAGATAATAACAGGCCTTATTTCTACGGATGAGCGCTCCGCGCTCCGCGCTGGCAGCACGCTGTGGGACATCTCATCCCTATCTCGCTGGAGCTAGTTAAACTAACCCCATGTTCGTAATTTATATTTAATCTGTTGTCCAGATCTAGCACATCAGAGCTGTTTCAGTCTGCGTGCCGCCTCCTCTCGCCTATTTTGGGCTCTTGGGTGTGCTTTGACGCGTCTTCTGTGTAGCTCAGACTTCCAAGCTTCAGCTTACGTGAAATCCCCCAGACAGCCAGTTTATGTCACTGTCATCCATCAGGGACAGCCACAAAGGAATCTGCAGCTCAGTAGAGCTGCTCTTGCTCCATCCCTTTGCGAAGGAGGAATATAAGCTGAGTGAGACAGCAGGCACGCTGCAAAGATGCATATGCAACATCATGGCATTTGAACAAAAGGAAATAACGTAAAGCACAGATTTATTACAATCCCCACTCTTAAATATTTGTTATAAAAAGCAATTATTTGCTGCTGCATTAGAATAAAAAATTAAACCAAGCATCACACAATAGCCATTTTCCTTCTCATAGCAACAGGAAATGATTTTATTCAAGAGATGGTGTGGGACTGTCGGGTAAAGCTCACCTGAGGCATACATCAGGATATCAGCTACAGACAACTTGCATCACCTGCCTCTTCTTCAGCACCTATCATGGAGCATGAACTCATCCTGCTCTTTCTGCTTCCTCAGGCAGGGACAAAGGAGGCTTTAGGTGAGACATTGGGGGGGAATTGCAGCTCTTCCTCCTGTCCTGCCAGAATATCAAGGGGTGTTACCTGAAGGGCTGTTTGGTGGCAGTCCTGTGCTGCAGGAAGCCTAGCAGCTTCTGCATCCAGCAGCAAACGCACAGCCCGTGGCTGCCGCGGGGAGCTTGGGGCACCGTGCCCAGACCGTGTTGCTCATCTCGCTAGGCCTCGCATGTGGGTCTGCTGAGTGACCTTGGCGACATTGCCTCTCAGGTCTCCTCTTTCCTTACCTGCTCTTCGCCTTGGTGGCGTACAGGGACAGCAATGCTCCTCGCGTGCAAACGTGAGTCAGCCCAAGGGCACAGCGAGCTCCATGGGCTGCCCGGCAGGTGCCAGCAAGACCTGAAAGAGGGGACAAAACCCCGGTGCTGCAGAGCAGCCCGTCCGCCCGTGCTGCCTGGGCATCATGAGAGCAGGCTGCCGGCTGCTGCTCTAACGGAGGAGCTGGTGTTAACTCCTTGTGTTAGTAATCAAGTAGCTATTAGCTGCCTCTTGGTTGCTCTTGGCCCTTCTCAGATCTACGTGCTATTTGTTTGCTAAACAACCTCRTACCATGCTGTTAAATAGTGTGAGAATTTCATGCTCGAGGAGCTGGATGCAAAGGCGTCTCACTCCTAAATAACTGCTGTTGTTCTCTGCTGCAAATTAATAAGGTCGAGCTGGGTTTGTAATCAACAGCAATTAACTTACCACAGAGGATGCAAAAGAAACCTTCAGCCCACATCATACTCCCTTCTGATCCTTTTCACAGGGGGAGAGCAGCAGAAAGCCATCGCTGCCGATGCCTTGCATGGAGGGACATGCACACCCTGCTTTTTTCTGCACAGAACCGCCGCTGCCTGCCCCTTGCCATCCACTGGGATGAGCAGCTTCAGGGCCATTCCCAGAGCCGGTCGAGGCACAGGCGAGCCCCAGCTCCCCGCGGGTCCCCGGGGGCCGGGGAGCTCCCGGCACACATGTTGCCTTTCCACCCTAGCTGGACACTCCTCTCCCATTTCCTTGCAATGGAAGGAGAGTCTAGAAATGCCCCACGGAGCTGAGCCTCCAGCCAGCGCCTGTTCTCCTGAAAGTCAACTCGACTGCCCAACAGAGAAGTAACTTAGACTTACTAAACTTGCCTGAGTTTCCTCTTCAAAAGGCTTGACATCCCTTCTCCCCCTCGGACCGTGGCCTTTGTGGGCCTTGCTGCTGCAGTGAAGCCCCTCTTCGCCTCCGCGTGGGATCAGGGAGGTCCCTAGCCCTGGACAAGCTGCCTCATCG
The DNA here is from genome assembly GCF_003343035.1 of Apteryx rowi. Lineage (NCBI taxonomy): Eukaryota > Metazoa > Chordata > Aves > Apterygiformes > Apterygidae > Apteryx > Apteryx rowi. Next base: position 905,284 of record NW_020447664.1, read on the forward strand.
GGCTGGTTGCTTGGGGGTTTGGCAGTCTCCGGAGCAGGGCTGCGCGCTACCCCAGCTCTGGCGCGGGCAGGGACCCAGCTGCCCAGGCAGCTGTCTGCAGAGATAATTGCAATATTAGCGAGATCTAATTAGATCATGTTTATTTCACGATCAGTTATGCTAGAGCTCTCACAGAGACATCTTTATTACTTTAAATCTAAATTAATTAATTAAATTGCCGATTCAGGGGAAAGATTAACATCGCCTGAAAACTGTGCAAGACTTGCGGGGCTTCTCTATTTAGAGATCCTCTGTTTAGGAGGATCACTTCTCTGCGAAGGTCTGATCTTGCGAAGTCAAGGACAAGATGCGAAGGGCACCAACCGCAAGTGAAGGGGGTGTGGGACTCGTGCAGGAGGTCATACTCGCTTCACACGGTGCTGGAAGTTCACTGCTTTATTTTCGCTTGCTTTATTTTATTTGTGCTGAGGTGCGCTTGGATATAAATCATCCCGCACGGGGGCCCTGCAGCGTGCCTGAGCGGGGGCAGCCCGCAGGCAGGCCAGGAGGGGCCGCGCTGCCCTGTCGGGGGGCACAGAACCCGTTTYGGCACCCATGTCCAGGCATGCCGGCACACGTGGAACTGGGGGTGGCTCTGGCCTCGCTCTCCTCCCACGTCAAGSCCTCCTGTTGACGGACACTGCCCTCGTGCCTCCCTGCCCGGGACGGGGAGCCGCGGGCCCCGTCCAAGCGGATCTGCCAGGACTCTGGAAGGTGAGCCAAACTTTCCATTTTCCTTTCGTTACCCCTAGATTTCAAGGTGTGGAGGTGCCATGGTGGTTTGGGGAGCTGAAAGAGACTCTGATCCTCACCTATGTTCTCCACATCCACTGGCAGTCCTGTACCCAGAGACCCCAGCTAGGAAAACTGCACTGGCCGTATGTTTAAAGCGGATAACACTGTTCCCGCAGAGGCCGGCAGGAGGCTGCTGGCAAGCACGCTGATCGGCTGCTGAGCATGGGCGTTACTGCTCCGTGTCCAAACTTCGAGCGGCTTGTGGAAGGAAGCTTTCACCACCGGTCACCGCTTCTGAAGTCCTTTTTGACTTTCTGTCCTCTGCTGCCTTCCTGCCTGTTCCTGTATCAATTTATACGTTCCGACAGCTCGGAGACTAGCGTTTTATTTCTGTCATTCCATCTTCCTCTCATTTGTTGTTGGATCAAGATTGTTGCCTCTTTCTCTTTTCCTTCACCAAATCAGTTATAACATAAAAGCAGCCCTGACAGAAGGGTATTACCCATCAGAAACTTTTGGGCAAAATTCTCAYCCCTAAAGTAGAGCAACTCTACTGCTATCTTGGATGTCTCCACCGTAGTGACAACCGTGTTTTCTAACACGGTGCAAGCTGCAGATCGCAGGCCTTGCCCARAGTCAAATATCCCAGAACAATTTCCTCGCTAAGCACAGATCTCAAACAGAGATTTGCATCCTGCTGCACAGACTTTCTCAGGGCCTCGGATGCTTTCAGGCAAAGCAATCCCATTTTTGGTGGAAATCTTGTTTGGACAAGGACTCCAGGTAACACCTGTGCAGAGGAAGTCTTATGCAGCAATTTGCTGCAGAAAAAATAATGGGGGGGGGGATTTATTTTCTTTCTCCTCTATTGTTATGGGATCTCCTAAGCATTTTTTTTTTTAACTCTCCAGACTTCTGTGCTGAGAGATTCCTCTGTTCAGACAAGCATCTAGTAGTGGATTTCACTCTCTAGGGTCCATTCACAGCCTAAAAATCATGGACAAGCCTTCCAGAACTGTCCAACCAATTCACCGTGAACCTGGGTAGCTGCCGAGCTTATGGTCAAAAAGAAGTTTTCCCTCCGCTGACCTTTCTCCCGCAGGAAATGTTACCGCTGCAGGAAACAYGTGAGGGGCCGCGGCTGCCAGGTGACGAGGGACAGCGTGTGTCTGCCGCGCGTGGTCACCTGCGGTAGGTGTCTGCCCGGGCTCGTGCCGCTCGTCCTTCCTCCCCATCGGCCGATGGCGGTCTGTGCACGTCCCGGCGTCGGGGATGGGCTGCGGCCCCGAGCCCCTGCTGCGACCAGGGAAGTTCAGCTGAACTTTAGCTACAGCACTTCGGGATACGCCTGGACCAAGCTAAGCGGGTGCAGCTCCCCTGGCTTCTGTGGGGAGACGTCTTGCTCTGGATCCAAGCTYGGCTGTCCACGTTTAAGCGTTATTAGCGTTCAGATGAAATTGCTTCCAGCTGCTTTCACAAACCCCCGATACTGCCTGGGTCCCACACGATGTCCCTTTTCTGCCAGGCTGGGCCTCCCATGGAGAGTTCCTCAAAGACTAGTTTCAACAAAAACAAATTATTTGGGAATACAATTGCCTCTCACCCCCTTAAATTTCACTGTGCTCCAGAGCTTCCTGTAAATAGATCCCGCGCTTTGGAAGCGCTGGGTGGCTCTGCGGTGCTGATGGGCTCCAGCCCTGGCGGGGCTCCGCTCCCTCCGCAGCCCTCGGGCGGGCGATGTCGAAGCAGCCCGTGATGTGATAAAACGCCACGTTTCCTCCTCGCCGCCACACGCCGGCATTCGGCTCCGGCAGGAAACCGTGTGCGGCTCCCAGAAACCTGCCCGCGAACCTGCAGGGCCTGCGCCGCCCGTGAGTCAGGCTCGCTGCTCCGGTGCCCCCTGAGTCATCCGGAAATACGCGAAGTTTCCATGTGCGTTTTCCATGCGATCTCCGAAGAGCTTCAGACAATTATACGTAATCATTTGCATATGTTTTTTTCCCCCCCCCCCCATTCTGTTTTCAGTTTCGCAGACCAGCACAGCGGTTCCTTTTGTCTCCAAGGAAAACTGTATGAGACGTCGCAGAGCACCGGCTGCAGCTGTCCCGGGCCGTGGGGCCCGACGGCAAAGCGAGACCCTTGCGGAAGCAGAGTCCAGCACGCACAACTGAACCGGGCCGCATCCAGCTCCTGTCCTTTCATCCCGCTCCCGCTGCTCCGGCAGAGCCCGGGTGGGTTTCTGGGATGGCGGCCCAACCTCCCGCCTCGGGCCCTGCCGACGGGGCGCTCCGGCGGCCGCGGGCCCGGGGAGGAGAGCACGCGGCCRCGCTCGTGCCGCCAGCGCCTCAGCTGGGCCTGCATTGGCCATCAGCGTTAGGGGTCAGGCAGGAAAAGCTCATAACTAGGCTGAGACGCGCTGTTTGCGGTGCAGGGTGCTAGGTGACTGCRTTAAAAACACACGTGTCCCCCTGCAAACCTTCCCAAGGCTCCTGACCCTTCTGGGGCCTGGTACGGACCGAAAAAACTGCAGCGGCTGCTGCCTCGGAGCCCATGCACGAGAGCTTTGAGCAGCTGGAAGAAACGACGAGGGACTGTGAAGAACTTCATGCTGTAATTTAGCATAGTAAAATTGTCAGAAATATTTATTAGGGCAAACCATCTAGCCACCTTCCCCATCGTGAAATCTGTTACTTTACTCATCTGTCCGAAAACGTTGCTCAGTGGAGGCTGRGACTTTCCTAGTGTTATTTTAATCGTTTAAAGCATTAGGTTTTGAAGTGTCTGACCTGGAAAGCCACGAATGGGCACGCAATAACATTGCTAATTTAGCAACTCCCCTCGCCCCCATGCCCCTGCTCAGGTTTGTTTCACAATATTCCTTCTGTGGAATAGAAAAAAGGATATTTCAAAAGAATGTGCTAGTTAACCTGCTGTATGGTATTTAGTCAACCATATTGATAATTGGTGGTGACTGAAAGGACTTGCAATCTGATGGCTGTTTTAACATGTGGAAAAGTTAGTTACAACCCATTTCTCAGTGGGCAGGTGTAATCAGAGCAGGCAGTTCTGATATTTTTTTATTATCAGTTTTATCTAAGGCAGCATAGAGCAAATGTTTTTGTCCTTCTACGGCAATATGCAGGCGCTTGGATAAGATAGCTTGAAGAAAAGTTTCCTTTGGCTGCCTGCACAGTGTCCGTCCTAGGAGTTTACGGAGTTCAGGAATGATAACAGACAGGTCTTCAAAAACTTTCAAGATGTTTTTATTGATGTTACATCGGTTTGAATGTGATGTTAGTGAGCTGCAAGGTGAACTACATGCAAATAAAACAGAAGTGTACAGAGCAGAGTTAAAGGATCATGGGTGCGGGAGACCGCAGAAAAGCTTCATGAGAAGAGAAGCTWCACGGCAGGTTTCTTTCAGGCAGGGATGGGTGGAGGTGCTCGTGGGCTGCCTCCCTCCCGCAGGGCAGCGCCGGCCAGGGCAAGTGCGCTCTCTGCGCCTGGTATACCCCCAAGTCATACACAGCTTCTCGAAATGCTGTTAACAAAATGCTGGCTCACAAGGAATAAGTAATTGAAGTGTAAGTAAAGATGAATCATATCAAATTGAGAACAAATTGAGAACTTGTGGAGGGATCGGTTAAAAGATCTAAGTCCACATAATACAGCCCCTTAGTAAGGCAAAGAAAATTTTTTTTTCCCCTTTTTCTGGTGGAGCCAATGATCAGCGTACACCAAACTGATGGCCACTGCAGAGTGCTCGTATCCCGCGGCAGCTCCTGGGGGTCCCTGAAGTGCCTTGCTGCCCTGGGCAGCCTTCTGCACGCGGACAGCCTGTTCCCAGCAGCTCGCTGGGGGCTGTGCAGAGCCTGGCTCTGGCTCAGGCTGAGAGCGCTGAAGTGATCTGAGCTCCCCAGGGAGCTCGGTCCTCAGCTGAGCCTCCCATTAGTACGTATGGAAAGGTGCTGTCTGGGGGGATGTGGAAGGGAAGGAGAAGCAGACACCCCTGCCCTGGGCTTTCCAGGCAGAAGAGGCGCCAGGAGACGGAGCAGCGAGCCCAGAGGGTGGGCACTGCGGGTCCCTGCTAGTGTGGCTATGCCATCAACACGGGCTTGCCGTGACTCTGATTTTGCAGGTCCCACGCTCCACCTCGTCTTCCCATCTACCAGGATGGGTTTCCTCGAATGGTCTGTGCAGCTCTGCAGGACGGGCTGCCTAAGGACACCGTGCGGCGCTGAAGAATTCCTCCCCGGGTTTGCACAGACACTGAAAAGCTTTTAGGGGTCTGTAAAATGAAAGCCTGCATTCTGCTTCCAATCTAAATAATTGCTGAAACTGTTGAGGCATCAGACTAATGATTTCATCCTGGCTGTGCTGCTTGTGGAGTGATTTCCTTGGCTCCAGCAGTGACCCTGCTGTGAGGGGCTGGAGTCCGGCTGCCTGGGGCTGGCAGGCTGCTTTCCATTGCGGGCACCAGCCATAAAATGGAGCTGGTCCATGTGTGGGCTGTTAAAATCTGCAAGGTATTTGGAGGAGTTTTATATGTTTTCCACATTTTTCAAAAGTAGTTTCCATCCAAAGAGTTTACAGAAATAACTTGCCGCAAAAATATAAAAAGCAGCAAGTGTTTGGACTGTGTGGAAATGTTAATTTAAACTTACTGGGGCTAGACCACATAGTTTACTTACTAACACTTACAGCATGGGAAGTTGAATTTCTGAAGCACCATGAATCAATAAGGTCTGAAAGTCAGACGAATCTTTCTGGCCCCCTCGCTGGTACAACCGTGGTCAGCCGGCCGCGGTGGCCCCGCGCAGAGAGCGCGGGGCTGCATGTGCTGGGGCAGCGCGGACCCGCAGCAGCAGCAGAACTGGAGGCTGCCTGACTAATCGCAGAAACGCAAATGAAGGCTACATAAGGAACCAAGCAAGTGAGAGCTGAGGGGGCTGCTTTATTCTCATGCAACTTTTCCTTGATGCTTGCAGTTCTGTGGGTATATATAAAAAACAGACCTGACTGATATCTAGCATCTAATTCCAACCACAGATAGATTTTAGCATACTTCAGTTACTAATTATTTGAAGGTTTGAGCTGTTTCTTTCTGAGATAAATATAAGCATGTGGCTCACTTTGCAAGGACTAACTACAAAATTATCATTTGTAGTTACATTAGGCCAAAGCAGAAGAAAAAGAAGCCCGAAGATGCAAAGATGCATCAGAAATTCACTGGAACTATGCCAAAGATGTACCCTGCATAAATAGTCTTAACACACAATAATTAACACAGCGAGCAAGTTTCATCATATTATATTGTTAAAGAGATTAGAAACAGCGTTAGTTAATCCCATCTGAATTGTAACGTAACGCCATAAATAGGGATATAGTTTTCTTTCTTTGGACTCCTGGTTTTGCTTTAAACGGCAGAACATCTTCAGAGTCTAAATTAACTGTTAGCAATGAAACTGGATGCTCCCTTCAGCATGTGATAGAATTATAAGCAAATGAGATTTTAATTAATAATAGAGCAAATCCTTAGTGAGCTTTTGAAATATGAGGCATGCTCTACATTTGCATTCGGCCAGGAGACCTGTGAGCATACTAAGCTATCTCTATCAGGGAAGTAAATCCAGATTCATGACTGCATACTGAGCTCTAACTGTGTCTACCCTTACAGCACAGGGCTGGAAATTCATAGCAAGCCTTGAGCGCAAACAAATTCAGAGCAGCTTTCCTGAGAGTGATACCACTCCCCTCTCCAGCTGATTTTTGTCCCTTTCTTGCTGCAGTTAAATATGAAACAGTTAAAAGACAAATCCTCGTGAAGTTTTCAGTCTGTGTCCCGCTATTCACCTCACCGTGTAGGGGCGTACCTGTTACGTTACTATGCTAGAGCTGTCCTCAGCTGCCAGAATAGCCCTTAGGGCGCTTGGCATTCAGCAGCTAGTTACCCTGAAGCTGCTGCACCTTCCAGCAATGTCCAGCTCGGCTACCAGAGGGCCCCAGCAATGTCAAGAATGAAGGCTCAGGAGTGACGGGGGCACGGAGGGTAAATTAAGCTGAATAAACCAAAAACAAAACCTGCATCGTTGTACCCTGTTTCCCCTCAATATATRCTAAGTTCAATGCAGATGCAGCCTGGGTCTGGTTGTGAAGTTTACTTTTCTTTTTAAATACGTGGTGCAGTCTGAATATCTGAGGTGAAAGGCAGCAAGTGGACTGGAAATGAGATTGAAAGGACACTGTGCGCACTTAGGGACCAGCGTTTTACTGTGTCAGACTGCTGTGACACATGACTTGATAAAGTCCCACCATGAAACTAGTTCAGTGACTCATCTGCACTCTTCTAGTTAGGAAGCAGCTCCAGACCTCACTACTCTAGTCCCAAGAAGCCTTCTGCTTTCCAGAGTAACCTTGCTATTCATACTCATTACCCCCTCTGACCTGAGGGTGTCCCAGGTGTCCCACTCCTTCTGTCATCCCAGGAGCCTTTCTCTGCCCTCTTCTACTGTGAATTCACCTTCCCTGGACACAGGTGGCCAAAGTTTATTTTTTATTATTTTATTTTTTAGAATTTTATTCCAGGTGAGGTCTCACTGGTGTTTTGCATAGGGCCATCAAGATAATCCTATCTGCTGAAAATACTTCTCCTGAAGTCTTCATCAATCACCTTCCTCTCTCATGGTCACATCTCATTAACAGCTCACAGTCATTTTGYGTTGAATACCCATATTTCTTGCCTCTCACTTCCATGTGGTATGACTTTGATCTCTGCACCATTCAACTTTGCAGCATTTCTTTTGCCATAGTTTTTCATGTCATCTCCTTCTTCTTCTATAAGCCTGCCTCCTCAGAGCTAGAGTATAAAATATTTACTGATGAAAGAAATGGGAAAACACTGTACCTTTAGGTCCCAGTCCACATGGTTTCCCCCAACAAAAAATAAATGAAGTAACTTTGCTGCAAATTTTGCACTTCTAATCAAAAACATAAAATATAACTACTCCAGAAGAGAGGCTCCTGCACATCACCAAGCTAATGTTTTCTTCTGCAGTATTTCTACGTTGTTAAGAAAATGGGACAAGAACTGCAAACATACAGCTGCCTTCCAATTTTCCTTGTCCTTATGAGTCGCTCTTGATATCAGATAAACTAGTTACTCAAAGCGCTCTGTTGTTGCAATAGTGTAAATTTGAGAAGTAGTGCGGTATGGCTTCTGGTGATGTCTCTTTTTACCTTGCAAAAAAACACAGTCATCTTTAGCAGAGGATTTTTTTTTCTGTTATAAAAACCTGAAATTAAGAAAAAAGTTATGATTCTTTTTCATGTGATGGCTTCCAGCAGTCCTTTCTTGAAAACAGAGCAGGTCTACAGGAGCATCTCCTGTGCCTAAACATGTAACAGAATACAACAGAAAGGCCATGCAGGCACCGCAGGATGATCTCTGTTAACATGAGTTCAGCACCACCAAACTCACACTACAYCTGGGGCGGAGGGCACGATGCAGTCACTGTGGACGAGCTCTGCAGTGTCTGCAGGGTAGGTGCTCTTCACCAGCAGATCTCTGCTCAGCTGGACAGTTTCACAGGTTTCCTGCAGCTCTGCAGTTGCTCACCTGGATGCCAGAGGACTCATCCTGCAGCTTCAGTCACTGTCAGCCTCTCCCTCCTACCATGTAAATTATTCATAAAATTCCAAACAAGACAAAACTTTTCTTGAATTCTCTAGTTGCATTCCTCTTTAGCTCCACTCTTTTGCTTTGCATAACTATGGAACATACTTACCTTTATCCTCCCCATGCTTCTACCCAAACAAGCAGGCAAAATATCCATTAAAGGAAAGGTGCGCCTGATAATTCAATTACCTGCTCACCACCAGAGGTAGCCCTGAGGGCTGATTGAGCATGCCGGCTCTATTTACTCCTTCTCTCAACCGATCTGTTTGTAGAAAACTTCTACCAGCGTAAGCAGCAGGGACTGAGGAGGGGTAGTAAACGTTAACAGGTGATGGGACTGGGGTATCATTGCACAGTGATCTGCAGTGGGCAGCAAGCAGGATGTTGCAGAAGGAATGACTTTTTGTGAATGCCAAATGAGTAGTCTGCTGTCTGTGCTCCCACTAAGGGTTCACAAATACATATTTCTGCAATTATCCTGTGAGCCTGAAAGGCAGGTGTTTGCACGGGAAGACAAGCTGTCTGTCATCGCAGGAGAGACTGGGATTATTAGAAGAGGTCCACACACTTGGTGTGAGCCCACATTGTCTGGAAATACTCAATGTTTGGTGAGAACCAGAATGTCCCGATATCTTGCAAGAAAGTTCTGCTTATTGCAAGAGTGATTCTTAGCTGTTAAAAAATGGTCCTTTCTGACAAGTATAACTTTGTTAGGCATTTCTAGAAGAACTGATCACTGCCAAACTCCTTTTCTAGTTTTTCACTCACCTAACCCTGCATGTGTCTGGAGCCCCAAAATACAAAGAGTATTTGTTCCTTCAGGTGCATGTGACAGACAACGCGGTGGCAGCGGAGGTACGTAGCCGCCGCTCTTGTGYGAGAGGCACAAGGCTGGGCACAACGCCCTGCTCTCCGCTACAAACACCTCATTGTGCGGGTCAAGGAGACGAGGGCATCTGGCTGCGTCGTGCTGTGCGCTGCCGAGTCGCGTGGGTAAGGCACACCGCTTTCTGTCCTCCCGCRGCGGGCAGGCTTGCACAGACACCTGGCCTGACGCCAGGACGCTGCAAGGACTTTTGCTGAGGAGGTAGCTCCTCCACGGAGCGGCTACCTGAAAACTAGCACAGAGCGAACGCAGCCAGGACAGCCCCGCTGCAAGGGGTGCTGCAGGCTGTGCCACAGAAATAAGGAAAAAGCACTAGAGCTCCTCACATAGAAGGGGCTTATGCGCTTTCTGGGAGAAGGTGCTACTTATTACAGTCTGTATTTGAATGCCACAGTGAGGTTTAACTGGCGTTTTCTTGTGTTTTATCTGAATTAGATGACCTTGCAGGGTATTTTGGGGGGATTTTGTTACATGTTTATATGATATGAAGGGTTACATTTATTTTGAATAAATTTTGTTTTCAATGGGTAACATCTGATCATATAAAAAGTTCCAAAATTAACTTTCTAAACACACCTGTAAATATTTATTTAACCAAAGCAACTGCCGCACTCCTCACAGGAAAGCACTGCTGAAGAGCATCTAATTCATTCTCTGAGGGTTTATTTCTTAGGTCAGTTTTTCACACAGGCAAATTCATTCCATACAATACACCATACTGTTTAATTTGACTCGGAAAGCTAAAATAGGCAGGTTATATAATGATGTTTATCTTTACATCAGGAAGTCAACTATGAAGCTGTTAAGCTGATATTGTATAACACAGTCTTGATTATAGAAAGTGTGGAGGAAGATGATCTAGGTTGATGCATGTCATATTAGCAGTAATTGTTAAAAGTTAAATTAATATTGTGTTTCATGTGCTTTTGGTTTTGATATTTTACAGCCTTCCTGAAGGCATTTGAGCATTAGCAGTCAGGAACTGACCTTTACTTGTTTACAGACATTCCAGTTACGTTCTTCATTAGGTAAATATAAACACATGTAAATAAAATATTTTTAAGAAGGAACTATAAATCACGTATTACACATTCCTTGTAATTTTCTAGTTCTTGAGGTTGCTGGAATAATAAGACTCACTCTTTTGAAGGACTGTGAACTGTTCCAAACTGAATAGATATATTTTAATACAAAGGCAAAAGAAAGATCAGATTAGCTTATACACTTGCAATTAAATCCCTATTTGAACAAGAGCTCAAATAACTTCAGAGCACACAAACTGCACAACTTGAGAGAACTTTAGATACACAAAAACAACCCTAATTCTCTCTTACTGTCCCTGTAAACAGGAACATGTTCATCTACTGGTCACACTCAGCTGGAAAAATAAAGGAGTCACTGGATCCTTGTATTCAGATCCAGTTCCAACTCATCTGAGAGAAATTTCAGTTATGAGGACAAAAAATGGATCACAAACATATCATACAAACTCACAATGGAGTTCACAAATTAAAAATACAAAGATTGTGTTACTGGGGAAACTTTCTTCTCTGTATAAGAAAGATTAAAATCAAAGAATCAGAGATGCATAAGATGATCCCATAAGAGTTCTATTGAGTAGGATTAATTAAATGAGCTAAATTGTGATTTTAGTAAAACTTTGATTTTAACAACTGGAATAATTTTAGGTCACTTAAGGGCACTGAGAACACAGTGTATGGATTTCTGTGCGTGATAAACAGCAACTCATTTTACCCACAACGACAAAGACAATGGAAAGGAGTGAGCTGGTGTTTTGACTGATCACTAATTGTATATGACAGGCACAGGACTCATTGGGTTGTGAGACATGGTAATCACACAATATAATGAAAAGAGTAGCTTTAATCTTTAGTAGCCTCATGAAAATTGGCTACACCTGGTAGCTTTTGCAAGAAAAAGACATGCTACCATGTTGTGCTTTCATTTAAGCAGAACTTTTCTGTAAGAAGTTGTCTGCATCTCTTTTAACCCACATAATTACCGCTGATAAAGAAAAGACACTCTCCCAGTGCCCAGCTCCTGGAAAGTAAGGCTGTGGCACACGACCCAATCTTATCAGACATCAGAGAATCCAGATGAGGTGAGGCGTAATGAACAAGCCAACTTCCGTCAGACTTCATTCCTTATTAGCCAGAGGAAATTAGGCTTCATTAGTTTCATTGCTCCCCCAGTTAGCTGTGAACATTGCATTGAGGTGCAAGGGAAGTGAAGTGAAAGCTTTCCGCAGCTGTCAGAGATCCTTTTATGAGGAACAATTCCCAGTTCTGTATGAAAAAGTGAAATCATCTGTGCTGTACGCTTATATGGTGACTGCTTTTAGACTCTAGGCATTAAGCAGATGACAAACATAAGACCTACAAAGGATCAATTTTCTTGTTCTCAAGTATTTTCACTAGTAACCCCAATATCAAAAACTCCCAAGTTTTACTCATTACTCTTCAATGGACAGCAGTTCTTTTGCTGAAGTTATCAATTCTAGCAATATGCCAACTTATATACCCATGTCCAACTTGAAATGAGTAATTGTACTGTTATTTACTGAGTTAGTCTACCTCACCTTCTACTGTAATGCCCATCCTCCCTAAACGGATATTGTCAGAGCTCATGTTACTATTGTGTTTTCTGGGCCATTCTGATTATTGCGAACTTTTGCAATGTGGTGACGTCCCTTGTCCTTTTTGTCTTATTTTCCAGGTGGCCATCACTGCATTGATTGCTATTGCATGTGTGGATCTAGCCAATGTTTCTTGAAGTCTCCTGCTCTGAGCTTGTCGTACCTATCCAGTTACTGCATGTGCTGCCAGCAGCAAGACAGATTTACTTATTTTCCCATCCTGAGTGGTTTCCGTGACCGTCAATACATTCCAGGGGGACTCAAGGCTCACAGGAAGACTGCGGTGAAGTCCCCCGCTCCGTGTCGTGTTGCCCTGCCTGTGCCCAAAGCGTGATGGTTGCAAGGCATAAGAAGTCGGAAAGCGTCCCCTGTCCCCATGCAGCGAGGTGCCAGCTGTGCAGGTGACACTTCTAGAGCACAAAGAGCCGTTTCCAAAGCAGCTTCTGGCAGCGGGGGCTGCCTGAGGAGCGGGTGCACAGGCAGGTACAAATGCCCAGCTGGAGTCACTGCCATGATCATTTTCAGAGCAGGCAGCTCCCAACAAGCTCTGACAGTTTCTCAAAATGAGAAAACATTGTCTCTGTTTAATTATGGGATGGTAAGCAGGCCCTACTAGCCTCCCGCGCACAGCCTGCTTTTCCCCTCGTGCATGGATGGTGCGGGCTAGGATCAGGTCGTGGCCGTTTCTCCACATCTGGACAACACACTTGTGCCTGCCTCCTGGCTGCCCAAAGCTGCGCGCTCTCGTACAGCCTATGCCCCTAAGCACAATCTCCTTGAACGAGCGGAGCAATACATGCCTTGCAGCAAGGCTCCTGCCCTTGCCGAAGGTTCGGTCCCAGATGGAGGGTCCCACGCAGGCTGCTGGCAGCAGTTGCAAAAGAAGGGTTTTTAATGGCGAGAGCGTTGCGGAGGAGAGGGGCTGTCTGTCAGATCCCCGGCTGCTAATGTGGGCAAGAAGGCTACAGTGGAGGCAGACTGCTTCTTGGCTTAATTCTGCTGGAGTTCTTCTCCCAAGGGTCATGCTGGACTTGAGCCAAGATATGCTGAGCTCAGCATAATGCTGACTTGTATGCTGACCACATCAGTCACAAATTAAGTACAAGCTTTTCTGTATGCTSCCTGTAATTGTTTAATTTCAATGATATTGCTTAAACCGTGGCATATATGATGCTCTGATTTATACCCAGTTTTCTCCCCTCTCCAAGGGAACTGCCCAATTTCCTGAAAACTGGAGCCTGAAAAATAAGATGTGTAATAGAGGGCAGTTTTATAATACAGACTCTTATGCAATGCACAAATATAAATGTAGTTGTTCATTCATGGGATATTTCTATATGTGCTGGATTCTCAAAACAACTTTATATACTGAATTTTAGTAATGTGCAGTCTGGTTCCACCTCTTTCAGTCAACAACTATACTCTGAGAACTGAAACAGAAGTGCCGGGAACCAACACTGCTCTCTGAGGTGCAATAAGGTTCACCTAATTGCTTCCTGGCTTGCTGATCCGTCATCCTGATCCTCTCTTTGATGGTTTTTTTTYCCCTGGAACATTAGTAACAAGTGATAAATACTGTCTCAGGGTGTTATATGGGACTATTTCCCCATTCCCAGCACAATGAGCATATATATTGGGATTATCTTTTATTTACAATAAAAAGCCTTGGAAACATCAAATCCTATTTATAAAAAAAGTAGTTTCTTTCTTATGGTGGTTCCTTTGATTGCAAAAATTTTCTTTTTTTTTCCTCTGTAATAATACATTTTTGTCACTCAGCAAACCACCCTAACTGCTGCAGATGTCTCCTTTCTGCTAGCTAAATTTAGGCTGTTCTTCCTCTCCCTCTGTATACATTATCCTGACATCAAGAGGACTACAGCCCCTTTAAAGTACATTTATTGCTGCTGTAAACAGTGAAAACTGATGAGGCCAAACAATGGAAGCTTCTGCCAGGGCTCCTTCTTGGCACGTTTTCCTTTAAAAATATATACGAACGGATACCACTTAGTGTCAAAACTCTGAAACTATAAAAATATGACAAGAAAGGAGGAAAATGGGAAATACGTGTCAGTATACATTAAACGTATATTATAATGTGTTTTCTTCAATAAGGTATGTGAACAATTTCACAGTACATAGCTGTGGGGGGAGGAGAAACTCCAAGTGCAAATCTAACTATGAAACATGTGAGTATTGGAGAGAGTGAGAGAGGCCTTTTCTAGATCTGGGTTAGATTTGTTGCAGTGTAAGTTTCCCCTATTTTAAGATTAGGACCCGAGCCAACTCTAGTCCTGATTTTTAGACTGATCACTTCAAATTTGCACGAGTTTTCCAGGAGACGCTTTTTAGCACCTGGTTTAAGCTCTTGTATGTTTTCGGCTGTGTGTAAATCAAAGAAAGTGTAAATGGAGATGCAAACCTGGATCAAAAATCACAGCAGGATTTGCTTTGAACTTTTATGTGTCTGTCTCTCATATGCACAGACACACATGTCYGCAGAGTTTGAAGTTTTTCAGATCTGAGGTTTTGGTTGAGCTTCCATCTGCCTGAGAAATAAGTAACCCCCCAGTATAGGCATTTAAATGATCTCTAATTCCTCTGTATACAAAACATGCATTTGCCCCATTAATGGGTATATAGACATTGCTGCAGAGATCATTTCTGTGACGCACGTTTCTGACCATGTCGCTCACCATTGTGTTTCGTCTCTCCTCTCCTCCCTATTATACCAAAAAGCGAGCTGTTTGTGCTTCTTGTGGGGCACCTCATTACCCTTTCCCTGYCGGTTTTTGGTTTTCGCGGTTCTGATCAGTCCATGGCTCAGCCTGCGCTGCCCCTTCCTTCCCAGGCCCGAGGCGGGCGAGCGGGGCTTGCCGAGCCTCCTCCCGCCTTCCGCCGGGCAGGAGCTCCGCTCGCCGCGGCAAGGCCGCCTCATTAACCTCCCCCCTTCCCGTGCTGCGCCTCCGACCGCAGGGAAAACTCCGCAACAGGTAGATGCCGGCGCGCCGCTGCGCCGCCGAGCAGCGCCCCCCGGGCCGGGCCGTGCCGGGCCGGGCCGGGGGAGCCCGCGGGAGCCGGCCCAGCAGCGTCCGCCCCGGCGCGGCCCCG
>NW_020447664.1:921426-969292 GCF_003343035.1 Apteryx rowi
GGCCGCTCTCTGCCCGCAGACACGCAGCGCGCCCTGCGCCTCCTGGAGGAGTACCGCTCCAAGCTGAGCCAGGCGGAGGACCGGCAGCTGCGGAGCTCCATCGAGCGCGTCATTAGCATCTTCCAGAGTAACCTCTTCCAGGCGCTCATAGGTAACGGCGGCCTCGGCGTTAACGTGGGTTAACTCGCCGCGTCGGGGGGAGAAGCTGCCGAGGGCTTGGCGCTGTGTCGGAAGCCGTGTGCCTTTCCTCGTTGTGGTGGTGTGTTGCATGGTAGCACACGTGCTATTGCAGAACAGCGGTTCCTTGGCTTTAAGTAACTTGCCTTCCTATTCTGGCTGGCCCAATCTGCTTATAGCTGCGCAGGCAGGTGCGGTTGTTTCTTCTGGGACGTGCTACTCTAGACTGCTTAACGCAGAATGTTTGTGCGTTTACACCTTTTATCTACCTGAACAGTTTATAGCAGTGTTCCTTCCCGTGAGTCCGTGTGTAACAGGTGAAGGAATGAATTGAAGTGGTTTTGTTCTAAGGTAGAATTTGTGCAAATATTCCTGCTCTAAAAGTGTCCTGAAGTTTATATGTGCAGAGTTAACGTAAAGTAATTGAGAAGAAAACTCAAATCTTCCGGGGAAGGCTGCAGCTTTCTCTTTCACTATGCTTTAATATGGAGCAAATGAAGGAAAACATTGCTGATCTTTAGCTTAGAGTACTTGTAGTGCTTCTTCACTGAAAATGTTCACGTGAGTCTTGTTGAAGTACTTGTACGTAGTTYTGAATTTCTTGCATGTCTGCTTGAGAAAAATTAAGAGTGAACTTAACTTATAGAATCCTGACTTCGTTTTGAAACTTCTACAAGGGAACATTGAGATGCGGTTTCTCATTGATTAGGTGTCATTATCTTGATGTCAGCTAAAGAATAAATATTTTACTGTTTAAGGTAAACTAACAAAACTCTTAAAGTTCTGTATCCTTGTCTTTTAATCARTGAAGTAATCTGTGTCTGATTTTAGAAACAAACATTCTAGCTAGTGTAAGTTTGCTTTTGTTACTTGGCATTTACACAGCTTATTGCATGTTTAGAGTATCAGATGAGTGTACATGTTACTTCATAGTACTGCAACTTCTTTAAATCTAAATTATGTTGGTAACATGAGAACAGGCAAAACATAAAAATGCATTGCTGCATTTGGAGTGTTTTATTTTGGAGCATTTCTTTCTTCTCAGGTAGTTTTTCAGAGGGATAGTCATCTTGCTGTGTTTTTTATCAGATAAGTTCTTGAAAGCTAGTTGTGAAAACAGGTCAGTTCCAGAAATTTTGTACTTCAGAACCCTTATGCATTTCTCTTCAATAGTCACTTGATGGTAGCTAGCTCCATGGTGAAAAACTAGACTAACCTTTGTGGGAAATGTATAAATAGGATTCACTGGTGGATCAACATGCTGAAGTCTTACATCAGAAACTTAAAGTACTGCAGTTAGGCTTTTTATTTTTGTCCTGGAAATGTTAGTGTTGGTTGCCATTTCTTTTTTAATGTCTTGAAGATCTATGAAGTACTAAGTGTTTTCTCCCCTTCATTGAGCAAGATACTTGTCTATTATGTGGCATTAGCYTTTGATATTGTAACTTGCAACACTTCTTGCTTTCTTCTCATATGCACCTAAGGATCTTGCTTGTCTCATCAGCTCTGCACTTGGTAGTAGTAAAGTTTGCTACCTCATATTTGCTGGCTTCTTTCTGCAAGAACAGGAAACAGGAGTGGTGGTGTTGCCTGGACAGGCTACCTAGCCTTTTTCTCATAAGAAGTTGTATGTTGCTACCAGACAAAATCTGGGGTCAAATGGTTTAGTTGATCTGTGCATGCACAATAGGTATATGCTTCTTGCGTGTGTTGTATTAACTCTGCATTTACAGATTGAATGGTTGTTTATTATGGAGTGTATGTGCGTATTCCCAGTTGGTTTCTCTGAAAGATAGTAGCAGAGAGGACATGCTTTCAAAGCAGTTTATGCTCTCAACTTCAGTCTTTCTCCTTTTACCCCCTCCTTTTCATGGAAATACATCAGGGGAGTTGTTGGTAGTGACAGGCTGTTCATGGCTATTGTTTTTCCTGGAAACATCTCTTTGTGGTGTGACTGCTGTATGATGGAGCAAGGAGTGGGGGTGGAGCAGCAGGGACTCCCTGGAAAAGATGGTGTCTGGAGGATGGCTGCAGTTACTGTGAAAATCTTCAGCCTGCTCTTGCCTGCCCTCTTTCCGTGGACAATTGGGAGCAGGCTGGATAAAGTTTTTGGTTGTGCTGCAGGTCAGACTTCTCTGGAATAGAGCATTTTTCGTTACTTCAGAGTTGATTCTTAAGTACAAATTTCCAAAGAGTTGGGATGTGTCTGCAAATTAAACATCCGAGGCTGCTTTGACAGCAAGTTGCAAGCTCAGCTGTAAAGTTACTTCTCATATAGATACTTATTCCAGAAAGCAAGCTACTTCTAGTTTCTGGATTTAAAAACAAAAATARTAAAAACAAAAAATCCTCATCATTTGTGCCCCCACTCTTTTTCTGCCAAGTTGCTGTAGTATACCCAAGAGTTGCCTGTCAGTGATAGGTGAGAATGTTTGTGAAGGCTGCAGTCATATCTGCTTTTTAGTAGCCCAGTGTAATAATGCCTGGTACTTTAATTAAATGACTACCAGTGGCCTTTGATTAAAATCGGTGCGAGAAGTAGTGTTAGTTTCAAGTCCTGWTGTACAATCTCAGAATTATGGTATCTTTTCTAGCTTATGTTTTCTTGATTGTAATTAAAATAGCTTTTTATTGCTGTTCTGATAATTGAGATGGGTCAGTTTACTAAGTGATCCAAGTAAAATACTTGCGTAAGGAGGGATGAGATAGGATATGATTTTGATTTGGTAAAGAATTTGATATTTATCTTAAAATACTGAGATAATGCTCCTGCAGTTAAGTCTTACTTATAGTTTAGATACTTTTCTTTTTTCTTCTTGAGAAGATGCAGGTTCTTTAAAGGTACAGGCATATCCTGTATTTCTCTTTTTTTAAAAATATCTGAGGGGGAACACTTGTGTACATAAGTCTAATGCTTCTATGGAAAAAATGTGTGAAGCTGATTTCTTTTTATAAACAGTTTTTTCTTTTAATTAAAGCCCGTCTGTTTTTAATGGAATTCCTGCTGCAGTTGACCATGTGAAAATAGTCTCTTAAAATTAAAAATAGTACTGGTTTATAAAAATGAGGCAGTTTACCGCTTTCTAAAATATTCCTTTCCTGACAGTAACTAACTTGCATTTGCACAGGTGCCAGAAAAAGGGAATTTTAAAATGGTCTCTCCATACCCTGGCAGTGGAGTTGGCTCTGCTGCCTGTCTTGCCTTCTGTCTCCTTGTCCACCTTAAGTGTTTTTCTTCCATGTGTTTTTTTTCTTTTAACATTATTTTTATGACTGTGAATATGTAAACTTTTGGGTTTAAAATGGCAAATCTGATGTGGGGGAGGTTGAAAGTGTTGAATTTCTTGTGTGTAAGCAGTCTAATTTATTTTACTTGGAGTTCATTCGCRTGAAGACCTGCGTCGTGGATGCTGCTTATGACCTGGTTATTCTTAACATAAATATCCGGCATGGGAAATTTTGAGGAAAAAGTTTAGTGGTTGCAGTAATCCTCACTGAACCAAAAAACAGGAACCTCTCTCCCCACACCCCAATAATCATAAGGTTTTTTTTAACTTTAGTTTGGATTAATGAGTGTTATGAATTGGACAGACTGTACTAGAAAAATAGTGTTAATAGTTTTTATCCATCAGAAAAAGAAGTCTTGTCTCTGAAATTTTTGTGAAAATGATAGTTACATTAAGGTAAATGCTTAGTTTAGATTTATCTGTAGCTTGACTAAAGGTGAAACTTACAGGAACTTTAAAAAAAACAAACAAACAAATACCCAAACCAAAACCAGCCCCCCTCCCCCCCCCCCCCCCCTCAGCTCTCCAGCTATCTCAGCTCTGTCCACACTAGCTTTTGTGAACTGTGTTAGGGAAACAACCCTAGATTTTAGACTGAAGTAGACTGGATTGGGTCAGCACTGCCAAAAAGTTAGTATGACTCGGAGCAGACTGACTACGTCCCTGTCAGATGGCAGGTGGCCCCAGATCCCCTCTGAGCTCCGCCTGGCATCCCTGTAGGCATTCTTGCTCTTTTAGCTCCCTCTCAATTAGCCAATATGGAAATATTTTCTGTACTTGCTAGCTAAATTGAAATCAAATGTGATTAAAGCAGAAGCTTTTCTGCATAACTGAAACCAAAAGTACTTGCCCTGGAGAAACTTCAGTATCAGCTTTTATTTCAGGGGTGTAGTTAGTTAATATAGCATATGTCATCATGCCATATGCTAACTTTTCAAATCAACACAGGCCTTATAAAGGATTTTAGTCATGGGTATGTGTCATCGTCTAAGACTGCTCCGTAGCTAACTTGAGAAAGGCTACCTGGTGAACTGCCTTCCATTTTTTTTAAATGTAATTTAGGCCCTAATACAAGTACTTTCAGACTTAGTTGAAGAATACTTAAATTTCAAATCCAGAAATTTTTGAAAGTAAGTCAAGGATCTGGTTAAATAATCGGTGAATGTTGCTGCTTTATTAGAGGGAAGTTCAGAGAGAATTAGGTCTTCTGTTGCATTAGGTACTATATACTATGTACCTATACTATATAGGTACATATATAGGTATATGTGCCTGTACTATATAGGTACATACCCCCCCACCCCAGTAACTTTAATAACATAATGTTTTTGCTCTTATTTGAGGCTGAAACATCTATGGATGTTCAAGTTCTTGCAACTTTGAGGTATTCCTTTGCTTTCCAGACAGGTTTCATAAGGAGACAGTACGACAATACTTACTATAGCCTCCTTCCCTAAACTTTTGCATGAAGCAGTTTCAGCCTGATTTGACATAGGGTTGTGGCCTGAATGGTAATTAAGTTATTAACTATTTTCATGGTGGTTTTTGTTGTTTTTTTAAATCTAGATAGAGGGAAGAGACCCTGTTGGTGTTTCAATAACTGGAGCATTTACCCTGTCGCTGTTTATACGCTTCTGCCACATTGTTTATTGTTTAAGAATGTCCCACTTTTAGGAAGAACTTAACATCTTCCTCATGAAGGAATCTAATGATGAGGGAAACAATCTCATTGCTCCTCCTTTCTACAGAACTGCTTGTCATTTTATATGTGTGTTTGTAATGTAACTTGATAGTGTAGAAAGTCTTGGGGTTGCTGTGTACAGCATACCCCTGCTGTTGATGATGTGTTTTGTAAGCTATATATATATCTGTGTATGATAGTACAATGTATTGAATTTTTCAGTTTACACGCTGTTTTTAATAGCCTAAAATAGCACATGGGACTAGTGTAAATTGAGTAGCTGCTGATGTGCAGATAAATAGTGTCGTGGCAAAAGATTATCCATGTTGTGGTTATCTGTGTTGTGGTTATACTGATTGTGTATTCAGTGTTGAATAGCTGCACTGTAGAATTTATCAATTACGGTATTATTCTCTTTACACTGCTACCATTAAAAGGGGCTACTACAAGAAAACATTGTCAACAAATCTGCTGCTCATCTGGAGACTGAAAAGAAACTGAAATTTGGAATAACCAATTTAGTTTTCAGGTTCTGGGAAAGTTTGTCTCCTGTGCTGTAGCAACTTTCTTGCTTTTCTTCTTTTACTGTATTTTTTCACCTGTCTCTTCCTAGTTGCTGTGGCTATTTCCTCCCATGCTGCTCTCTACCGGGCTTTGCTCCTAATCTCTTCAACGTTTGCATCAAAGACTTTACTTTGGTGCTTGGGTGCAGTGTAGAGGAAAAGGGAAAGCACAAGAAAGGATGTTTGCTCTTAATCTTATACCTGCTTCCATGGTGATCCCAGCAGCAAGGGCAGAGCAGTTGTGTGGAACATCTTGTTCGGCTCTGCAGCTGGAATGCAGCATGCCTAGTTATGCTGGGATATGTCCTGTACATCTAGTTGCTTGTGTTTTGAGGGATGAAGCTTGCTTTGATGCAGGTGGAAACTTCAAAGAAACTACCATCCAGCAGCTGACTGGTTGTCTCCTTGCACAGATGGTTTCCTGAATTATAACTAGGCGAAATTTGGAAGAATGTTAAGAGATTGCAGAAGGGGTAGGGCTGACACTAGRATAACCTCCTTAACTTCATGTTCCCTCTCCAAAGTAGAGGAGGCTCTAGAGCTCTTTGGTAAAGTGTTTATAGGAATTTTGTCATGTGCAAGTATCTTCCCAGCCAGTCCTCAAAAAGTTGAGTTATTTTGGCTGGAAATTAGAAAAATCAGCTAAAAACAGAGATGCAAAGAGGAAAAATTGTAAAAACTTTGCAGATTTAAGTTCCATTTTCAGAGACATGTCTTAGAATTTGGCCGCAGGAAATATAAATGTATTATCACTGATGAAGATGCTAGTATTTGGTGCCAACTATTTTTGTGTTGTCAACAGTGTCAGAAACTTAGCTCAGAGTCTACCAACTTACTGTTGGTAGAAGAAACCAATGCTTGTGCTGTTTACTTCAAGCAGTGCCGTGGATCTGTATGAAACTTTAGCTCAGAGCATTGGATGAACTTATCTCCAAAACAGTTTGATTAGAATCCATTCCTTTGGAGAGAAACCTCCTCAGTCCTGTAATGGCACTAGTTGGGGACATCTTACAAACAAGACTGACTAGCAGCACTTTCTTTATGCCTCTCTGGTTTCTGTTACTACTAAAGACAGTAAATGCATGCTTTTAGGAAGAAAAAGTATGTTATTATATTGGCTACTAATGATTTGCAACCAGGATTGGTATTTGGAGAGGACGTACAATTCTGAGTTCATTTTTAGTGTGTGGGGTTTTTTTTGTTTGTTTGTTTTTTCTTCCAATGCTTGGGTAGATGACTAAGTGTGTGTGAGGTGATGTTAAATGGGAAAAGATTTAGGCTGTGTGATGACAACTTTAACTTTTGTAAGTTTTTCCTATCTTAGTTCTGGACACAGGAGAGAAGACCCTGTGGGATTCCAAAAGAAAATTGAAAGGAGATCTTGTGAAGATATGCTGAAGGAGCAATTGAGCAAAGGGGAAAATGTGAATGAACAGCTTGGAAAGCATAAGTGGACAGGCTGGCAAGGARTGGAACATGGCTCACTCTAAAAGGCAGCCAAAGGAACAAGAACAAACAACTAGATCTAAGGTTAGATGAGAGCAATTTCAGCTGAGCGCAAATCAGAGCATCTGTGTAAGAACTGCAAGATAACATCTACCAGAGTTGGAGAGCTACATGTTAAGGAGGAGAAGAGTAAAGGAGGTCTTGTAGAATGGATATTTAAAGGGTAGGGCGTCATCGCTGAAACAAGTGGAAGGGTTGAGGAAGAGTAATTGGATGCTGCAGCTTGTAGCAAAGGATACTGTAGGACAGAACAAGTCGGGAAGGAAGTTACATTGCAACTTATATTTGTAAGACTTCTTGATTGTGCACAGTAGTAGTTTCGGTTTAAAAAAAGAAAAAAGCTGAATGGAGCTTTACAGAGGTTGTGATGAGTCTGGCTTTCACATTTCATAGTATGAATACAGACATTTATTTTCTCCAGGGGTGGCGGGGGGAGGGGGGGTGGGGATGAATACACAAAGAGAATATTTAACTGTCTCTAGGYATTGACTTGGTAAATGAATATGAAGCTTTTTTTCATGTTTGTTTTTCTTGTTAATCACTAATTATACTCTTTTTATGCAAGTAAACTAAGACCTGAAAAATGGACACTCTTAGCGGGTAAAGAGTAAGCATGAAGGATTGAGACTTGCTTAGAATTCATAGAAACTACTTTACAATTTAAGAATGGCAATTGGTAGCCCTGACAGACTCCTCTGCCTATTCTGCCCGTAGTCCTAACTCTGCTTACATTTTGTCTATTCATTATGTAGGGCTGCTAAGAATATGGCAGATGCCATACTTCTCAAATGGCCATGATCTGAAATAACGTGTTGACTCTTTGGTTTACTTTCTAGTAGTTTTAAGAGTTAAGTTTTAGGTGCTTCTTTTTCAGCATAGCAAGGAGCCCCAAATAAGAAAGAAGTCTCTTGTGCTTGCTTGCGCGTGGGGAAGTACTTGATTTGTAATGGGGTGACACGTCATCAGGACAACCTACGTGTGGTCAGATTGTTAACAGACCTGTGCGTTTATGAAATACCCATATTTGGGAAAACTACCCATTCACAACTCTTCTATATGGATGAGTGAGTGTTGATAAGAGGCAGACCAGTGAGAGATGGCAAAGGAATTATTCACATGGATGGATTTTTCAAGTGAAATACTAAACTGAAATAAGAAAACTTTTGAAAGAATTCATAAGCTCTTTGATCACTTGTGGGTCTGGGGGAGCACGTTTGCACTGGCAGAGGTTCTCCAGCACAAAGCTGATACTGAAATGCTTTCCTTTTAGCCTGTATATAAGCCTGTATGGTGGTGCAAATATATCTGGTAGTTTTCTCACTTGCTTCCTTCAGCTTTGGCTGAAGTCGATTTGTTTTCTAGTTGAACATCTGCTGGAAAGAAGTACTTCATTGATGTCGGTGCAGAATTAACTATTTAGCTGGAACTAAAAAAAAAAATGCTTGAAAATAGGTTTCCTTTCAAGTCTCTTCTCATATTCATGTGCTGATTCTGTGAGACTTGAACAGATTAAGGAGCTTGTTGTTGAAATGTTCATTTAGAAATGTCAGGACTTGATTTTCAAGTAACATAATCTTATACGAGCTCAAAGCCATAAAGCCAGGCTGCAGGGTGTTGCTATCTGTTATCTAAAACTTGGTGGCCCAGGTCTTCACTGACTGAGCAAGCAAAAAGGGGGAAAGTAAGAAACCAAATGTAGGAGAAAATTGTCAATTTTTACTGGGAGGGAGAGCTTTACTAAATTTCCACTGATTCATGCTGGATTTTCTGTTGGTCAAAATGGTCATGAATGACCTGTAAAGGCAAGGAGCAGTAAGGTGGCAATTTGCTGATGACATTGAGTTACTCAGATTAGTAAAGTTAAGGTTGATGGCAAAAATTGCTGGAAGACTTATGAGATTGCCTAAGCAGTAAAATAGCCTGTGAAATTCAGTGCAGATAAATGCAGAGTGATATGCAGCAGAGGAAAAAACAAACTTTATTAATAAGAGGCTCTGAATTAACCATTATTGGTCTGGAACAGATACTGGCATCATGAGAGAATTTGGTGACAAGAAGTAGGGGGTGGCTCCCATACAAAGAATGGCTATGTAAGTTAGGATCCTCTAGCCTGAAGAAAATGTGACGGAGAGGAGAATATAAAGTCTATAAAATTATGGGTGGCGAGTAAAAAGGTAAATAAGGATTGGCTGTATTGGCACAGGCATTAGATAAGAACTAGGGGGCTTCAAGTGAAGCTAGTAGATGGTAGGTTAAAACAAAGAAAAGCAGTTTCATGCCCACTAATTAAATTGTGGGACTGTTTTCTACAGGATGCTGTGAATACTAGAATTTGGGAGGGAAGCTGAACAAGCTCATAAAAGAGAAATCAGCTGGGGGTTACTAAAGGCAGACAACCTCTCTGTGGCTCAGACAATCCAGAGAAGCAAATGGTTGGAACCTAAGAGGATATCTGAGGAGGTATTGCCATTTGTTGGTTGCATTTGTGTACTTTTTCTCTAGACGTCTATTTTGGTCATGGCTAGTGTCGCAGGCTAGATGGATCTTTGGTCTGATCAAGTACAGCCACTCTTGTGTTCTGATTGGAAGCTTCCTGAAATCTGTTGACTTTCTTTGAAATATTTTAATCTGAAATCAGTACGGCTTTTTCCTTCGGAGGCAGGAGAAGAGGAAAAGAAGCTCTACTGACCAATCTCTCTCGTTCAAGATGGCCTTTGGGGGTGGAAAAGAAAAAAAACAACACAGATAACAAAAGAAGTTAGGAATGAAATAATTACAACCTACAGTACATAAGGACTCCTCTCTTTTACTGTCAAATACATTTTGTTTAGAAATACTTTTTTTTTTTTGGTTGGAAGAGAGCTGAGACTAGGTGACAAATGCTTATTTAGATTGCCTGTCAAGCTTACTTCTATTCTCAAAGATTTGCCAGTGCATTAATAACTTGAGCAGATTTTTTTTTTCAGGTGGCTCAGCTGTGGAAGCAATCCTGTGTGCAGCTTTTTTTTGTTGTCACTTACAGCTTCTTCCCTCTTTAGCCAATACTTTTCACCCTTAGGGGGAATTAGTTGCATCTGGTGGACAAACTAAATAGCTAGAAGGGATCACCATGAAAATCCTCAAAAGATCCTTCTGGATTAGTGGGCTGTTTCCTAGAATGCAAAGTATGGATTTAGAGTTTATCAAAAATGAGCAAACTGGAAAAAAAAGAACTTGCCAAATTAGCTATTCTTTGTGCACAGAGCTGTTAAATGCATTAAGACTGAAAATCCTCAAATGAGGATGTAGTTAATATTGCAAATACGGATGTAACTGTTAATTTTGTGTGTATTGTGGCAGAAGTTTAGAACTGTGCGTAGTGTACGGCATAAAGGGCATCAGCCCACTGTTTTACAAACAGTGTCCAGTATGGTCTGTTGCAGTAAATGTGTTAGTGTTTTAGTCCATGAAATGCTAAGCTTGCGTGGAATTTCCTGGCATTTATTTAAGCAAAACCACCTATAACCTGCAAATGGCGAAGATGCTTAAAGTGTAAAAATACAAAGCCTAAAAACAGTTGGTTACTGTGATCCTCATCAAATGACTTTTTTTAATTTAAAAAAAGCACTTAGAAGTAGTAAATGTCAATGAAATTTTAGCTATTCCCGCTATACCATAGCATTAATTAAAGGTCCAATATCAGAATTTTTAGGTAGAATCTAAAGAACAATGTCATGTTAAAAATTGCAGCAAGCTGCTTAATCCTTGTTAGAAAGTCAAAAACATTTAATGTAATGATTGTCTTTTGTGCCTGTCCTTAACACACTTTTTAGTGAAATCTGAAAGCGAAACTGACTTTAAACCGTGCAGTGTCACTACTGTCATGTGTACTTTAGCATGTACTTTGTTATTAACTTTCTGTGAAAGCAGTATTCAGTTCCTTTCCAGAGAGATAGTACAACTCTTCTTTGAATTCTGCCAAATCATGACTTCATAGTTTCTAAATGCAAGACCCTGCAGAACTTCCTCAAAACTCGTTTTTGTAATATCAGTACACGTAAGGGGCACAGTTGCTTCTTGGTGGTGTTGGCTTTTTGTTGGTTTGTTTTTTCACCCTTTAAAGGGAAAGTGGTAAAGACTATTACTGGTTTGATTGATTAGCTGTGGTGCCTGTGTGGTACCCACGCCAATGTGGTTGATGCTTAGATACTCTTTTACTCCCTCTGGTCCTTGGTGTAGCTCATGCTGATGTGTCAAAAACTTCATTTGTGGGCCTGTTATCTGCAGTTATATATGCATGTTATTCTATGTAATAGTTAGGATGTACAATATACTACTAACTTTTTGCGTTTTGGCTTTTATATAATTTCAGTTTAGTTTCTAACTTCCGCTTAAAGTACCATGTATCCTACTTGAGAGCTTTATGAAAGCTTACTTATTCCAAAAGCACRCATTACTGCCAAAGTTTCTTTAAAAGATCCATGAAGAAAATTGTAGAGTGGAATGGAAAGGCCGTATTGTTTGTTGCAGGAACTTGAGACTGAAGTTGGCAGAGGCGTTCTTGCTGGTTGTGTTAGGCTGCATAAAATAGGGCATATTATCAGAGGATCAAATTTTACCATAGTCAGATATTATGTATAATTTCACTTGGAGATGTTTAGACAGTTTACTAATTTGGATTATGATTTGGCATGTTTGTTTTATTTGAACAATGCTGGATGCTTCAGTATCTACAGAATTTAAAAAACTTTCTAGTTGGAGCACTTTACCCATTTGTTTCATCCAAGTTACCGACTAGGTTGCTTAAATTCCCAACAATTTGTCRCACTCAAAATCTTGATATAGTTAAAAAGGAAACATGCCTCATGTGCAAAGACAAGAATTTATTCCTGGACTAATTAAAGTCTTAACAGCCTCATCAGGAACTTGTTATTAGTCACAATGATACCAACACGTTTCATATTATATACAGTTAATATGTACTAACTTTCTAGTACCCAGACCTTTCTCCGGTGTTAGGCACTGCCTTTCTGGACTGTAAGACGCGTGCCTTCAATGCTGGGGTTGGCTGGGGAGGGGAATGGGAGACTGACTGGTACTGGGAGTCCTTGCCTGGGAGATGGATCCTATTGACGGTTTCTTCCTCCTCAATGTTGTCTCTTCTTGAGGTTGTTTTTGTTAGCTGACATGCTCTACCCTCTGTTCTTTCTTCATTAGTTTGTAATTCCATGTTAGGTTTAGTTTACGTTGTAATTATGTTGCATTTATATATACACAGGGTGTATTTTACATATGCTGGATGCTTGCTCTTTGTTCTCTTTATTCCCGCAAACTGTTTTTGCGCAGTTCTCCAGATTGCATTACTTTGACCAGTAATTAGTGATCAGTGAGTTGTTTATAGCCCTGGGACCTTTGCTATCACCCTGTGCATATGTCTTCAAGACCTCTGCTGTCATCCTATGCTTGTGCTGCTCTATGCTGCTTTTCATCCTAGTGTCATAGATGATTCCTTTCATACAGAATAACTGCTTGCTATTAATATCTATTAGTTACAGAAATACATGTGTGTGCGTGTGTGTGTGTGTGTGTATATATATATATACACACTATATATATATCTTTTGCTTAGCTTGGGACAATTGTGTGGTATAACACCTATTGGTTTTATGTATATTTATAGTATATGAAATATATACAATGTATGTAATATAAAATATGTATAGGAAAACTTTACATATTCTATAGCAACTATATATAGTTTATGCATGTTATATGCAAGTATATTTAAAAAAAAATAAAGGTGTTACATCACACAATTGTCCAAAGTTAAGTAAAAGCTGTACAAATTAGATAATAGTCACCTGGTCTTTAAATAGCTGCTTTTAAAGTAGTATAAGCTAAAACAAATCTCCAGGCAGGCCAAGATAAGTCCAGAGGCCTGGGCTGTCACCTTAATATGAGGCCTGTGGCTTGTTAAGAGCATTGGCAACACCTTGTATATGTGGCTACACCTTTCCCTTAAGAAAATGCAGTTACAGATATCCCATCTTTAACTTTGCAGGTTATTGAAAAATTCATGTATAAGTGAATGCAAAGAATAATTGTATTTGGCTTTATTTCACTAACTGATTATACTAAAATATTCCTTTCTGCAGAGAAGGTATAGGCAGGGAGCTTAGCCGTATCTGTGTACGGCAATGAGATTTTGAGAGCGTACACGGATCTTGCTTGTATCTTGTTTACAAGTCTGCTGTCTGTTGCAGATATTGTAGAAGTATCAGATACTACACATACCAGTAGAAATGGCAAGCAGAGACCTTATGTCTAATTTCTGAGGAGCGGGGAAGAAATCTATCTGAAGGAATGATATCGTATTGCTAGATGGAATCCTTGTCCTCAGAGACATCCTCTGGACAAAGCTGATGGACTCTTGAAGTGCCATCAGATGCACTAGATTTAGGAGAGGTTGTCAGAATCTGTTTACTTCTTTTGCAGTTCTGCAGTCTTTTTTTTTATTGCTGTGTTGTGTTTTTTAGTGAGCCTGGAACCCCCTTGCTGTAAGTAGACTTGGAATTGTTTGTCCCCCTGCTTAGCTTTTCAGGTTTCTAATAAATTAAGAAAAATCTTTAATGCCTAATAGCCCTCCTTTTCAGAATTGCTGGTCTGTCGCTTGCTTTGTATAGAATTTTACTCCTGTTGCCATCAAAAATATTGTTGATTTGACTATGTAATGTGCTTTTAACTTGTGACCTGGCATGATTCCAGCATGATTTTTCTCTGTTGCTTACCATTTATCACTTCTTGTCTCTCTGGCCTTCCTGAAACATTTCTCCTGCCCTGATCTGTGATCTCTGATTTGAATTATTTTTCTGTAACTTAGTTTATGATAGGAGATACAATCCATCTTAGAGTTAATATGGGAGGAACAGGATGGGATGTCAAAGTAGCACATCCAGGTTGGGAAGTGAATATAAGCACAAACATACCTGAAGAATCTACTATTTTACTACCTGCTATTTCTGAGAACTGTGACGATCTCAGAACTTTTTCATATATTAAGAATGCATCTAGAGATTTGTATGATTTCATTAAATATTTTAAATGTGTACACACAAAGCAATGCTTTTGTGGGTTGATCCATAGCAATAAATCAGAAGGAGAAATCTTTTAGGTTGAATTACAGTGTGTCCTGAGTTTGTGGCTTCAATAAATGTAATTGTCCAGCACTCATTCCTTACACAGTTAATGCATTCAGGATTCTTAGACTGCTTGCCTGTGTTCATAAGTGTTTAATGTTTGCATTTCATAGAATAAAAATGTAAATAGAAGCTAATATTATTGTGTAGAGTTCCTAAAAACTTTCTTTTTATGGATTTGAAGCCAGGTCAGGATAAACAAACTAATCCCAATATTAAATGGTGTATGTATTTCTGACATCTTTCAATAGTGAATATATTGTGGTGTCCTTAAGAGGTAGAAAAGACAAGTCAAAAAGGTGTATGGGATATATAATGTGCTTTATGAAACAAATCATTCTGTGGTATGAATGAATGGCTGCCTCCACTAGCAGTGAGACTTAACTGAATAGTAGCAGGATTAAGAATATGTGCCCTAGATTTCCACTGTAAAACACTTGCACAAATAACCCCTTCCCATAAATAATGTAGTAATCTTCCTGGCTTGGTTGCTGTGGATTGCAGCTAAAGAATCAACTTAAAACACTGTCTATTTTAGTATACAAAGCACCCTCTACAAGAAAAAAGCTTTACTTGGTACATTTGATTCTCATAGCTGCATTAACATTAATACATCAGAAATTTGCAACTGAGAGAACTAATGTGAAAAATAGATTTAAAGGCAATTGGTTATCTCTTAAGTTGTTTTGCTCCTGTATATCTAGGTCACACATCATCTTCTGCAACCCTCACTGCTATTTCTTCCAATCAGCAGCGCTAAGAGCACATAGAACTTTAAAAATTAATGTAAGCAGTTGATAGGAATTTGACTCTTGCTCAGAGAAATGATATAAATGGAATTTGAGAGTTGTAGTTTTCTGAATTGGTAGCGAGCAGCAGTGCAAATCCGGGGCTGGAACACCAACAACAGGAAGACTTCTCATTCCAGTTGTTTCTTTTGTGGCCCAACTCCATCTAATAAAGGAATTAGTTCTTGTGCCTCTGTTACTGTCTCCGGGCAGCTGTTGAAAAGCTATGTGATTGTAGATTAGAGTACTTCTCACTCCAGCCTGTGTGCTTATGGCTGGATCCTATTCACTTGGGCTAACTGTGTCTTAAATATGTCTTCTATGAAGTTGGTGTAATTAGGGACATCGGTTACAACTCCTGTTTTGCAGATTGTGCTTCCAAGGAGAAATTAAAGGCTTTGCGAGATAAGTTCTTCATTCTTCTGCCCTATAGGTTAATCTTTTTTGAATGTGGGTGATTACAGCTGTGATTACCATGCTATACTTCCATAGAAATATCTTTGATTGCAGTTTAATTTTTTACTGGTGCTTCACAGTAGTGGTTAAAATACCAGTGAAAAACTAGTGCAGCCAGGCTTTTTCCCCAGGAGTTTTCAGCTGAGTCCCCGAGGTTGTRGAAAAAGTTATTTATTAGTCCTTAAATATGACTTGTACTTCATACTGTTAAAGTTTTGTCCTATTTCTGTTACTGGAGTTATCATCTGTTTTTTCAGTATGGTATCTTGATCCTTCTCCTTATTCCTAACTTCTGTTAACTTCTTCTTAACAGCAGACTTCATCACTATACTTCTGCTTCTGTGGTTATTTAAGTAAAACTTTTGCCATATAAAAGGCCTTGAAGTGTTGCCTTGAATAGGAGATTTCAGATAACCAAAGGCTACGTTAGCTGAAATTATATATACCATGATATAAACACCGTCTCCTTCCACTGTTCCACTCCAGTTACTCTATGTGCTTCTGCTGCACCTCATGCCACCAGTAGCTCTGCTAGCAGTGGCAGAACCTGAAGTGAGTGGCAATATGTAGGTGCAGATGTAAGGGGGGTGGGGAGAGAGATGTGTATCTAGTGGGGAGGTTCAAGTGGTCTTGGTGATACAGCTTCATCTGTACTAGATAAAGTAGTAGGTACCTAATTCATTTTGCAGGAGGAGAAGGTGGTTAAAATTAGACTGTCATAGTAATTATGAAGCCTAACTTCACAATTTTTTCACATCTCTAGATATTCAAGAATTTTATGAAGTGACCTTACTGGACAATCCAAAATGTATTGATCACTCTCAGCCCTCTGAACCAATACAGCCTGTGAATACTTGGGACTTTTCCAGCCTTCCAAGCACAACAGTGACATCAGAAACACTGCCAAGCAGCCTTAGCCCGAGTGTAGAGGTATGTTATAGAAATCTCTGTTTACTTTTCTGGTTGAGGCTATTAAGTCAACTTTATTCTTTCCTTCATTTTATAAAATACTTCCACAGAAAACTTCTTAGTCTTAAGATTAATAGTCATAGGAGATTTAACTACTGAAATGTTAGATACCAGATGTGTGCATTTTTCTTACTCAAATTTATAAATTTGTTTTTTAAATGTACCATTAAGTCTCGGTTAAATTGGATTTATGCTCTGAATTTGGCAACTTCACTGACGGATTTAGTATGCTTATACCATTCGTACCAAGTTTCTTCAGTCATAACTTCATGAATAATTTTGGAAAATCTGAAGCTATATCTTTTTGATAAGTAAACTTTTCAGTATGTTCATAAGAAACCCTCTGCTATTTATAAAGCAGTGTTTTGGAAGGAAATTTTTTTTGGATCTCTTACAATGATATGAATCCCATTTTCACTAGTGAATGGTGAGAAAACTGAGCTGAGGAATGCATATTGGTATGCATTTTTGCTAAATCAAGATCTCCACTGCCCAAATTAAAGTAGTAATGTTGCTTGCATTTTTTTTTTTCCATCAATCATACAGTATGACCCCAAAGAGGTGAACTTTGAATTGTGCCCTCAGTACTGGCACTACTGTAAAAGGTATGCGTAAGCTTCTGGGGGACTGAAGGCAGCCAGCTGACTCATTTTTGTGGAATAGTAATAGAGCTCAGGAAAAGCACTGGAGAAATAAGTGCTAGTCCTGCAACCTCTAGGAAAGCTCAAGAGCGTATTCTACCTAGCAAGACGAAGTGGTCAGGCTGCCCCACTGAGTGAACTCTATCTACCAGAAGCTGTTTGGGTTGTGGAAGAAAGTAGATTAAGAGGAAAAAAAAATAAAGTGCTTATGCTTATTGAAGCTTCTATGAAAACTGTCAAAAATGCCTTAGAGGAAGCTATAGAGGAAACATAAGAATTGTGCTGACTTCTGTCAGAAAGTAGAAAATGGCTAGTAGATAAAAGATCRGCTTTTTAGCCTGGACAGGGATGAATGTTGCATATCACCAAGAATAACCATTAAAGTTTCTTTAGATCAAGAAACAGAACAGTCTAGTTGCGCTTTTACAATCCTTTTTCAGGGTTGTAAGTAACTGAACGTTTGAAGGACTGAAAGTCTAGTTGAACTTGCAGTAGTGGATTATTTTCCCTTGAATTTGTGAATATTGATATACAGTGGAAAAATTTAAATTTCATGTCTTTTTTTGGGGATCTTAATTACCTGAAGTTGCATGAGGAGAAGACCAATGTTGTCTTAGTTGTCTTAATGGAAATGATCTGAGGATTGTCCTGTTTGGAGAAAAAAATAATAATGTTAGAGTGTATGAGAAACAGTATGGAAAAAGACATTATCCTATTTATTTGTATGCTAGCCTCTAAATCTTAGGCTAGAGTCTAAGACCTTCCCTTTCTAAATATGTGCTGGAAACTGGGCAGGAAACTGACTGTAGCCACTGGGGCACGCAAGGATGGGCAAAGTACCCATCCTTAAGTGAGACGTTTTCAAATAAGCTGATTCTAATGCATTTTATCTTTGCATATGTGAAGAACTTAATGAGGCAATTTGAGATTCATTACAGTTGTCCTAAACCACAGAGGATGGGTTAAGGTCCGGAAAACTGAAGATGAGAAAACAGTATCTTTTTAAAAGAGCRTATATAGGAGCAAGGCAGGAAAGAAGGATCCAGATTTAACAGGTACGGGGGATGATTCTATGGTCTCTTCATMGTCTCTTAGAAGATACCAAGGAAATGAATAACAGCCAACATAGATTTGTTGAAAATAATTTTGTCAAACTTCATTTCTAGCATGGTAATAGTTCCTGTGGTAGGAAGAAACAGTAGATGTGGTAAATTCTGACTTTATAATAACTTTGGAATGGTCAAACAGGCTCTCTTTTGAGATAACTTACCAGTTGAAGTTTCCCAAGAGGGGGTCCTAGATCTAGGCTTAGTTTGAGTAATTAGTAGAAATAGACCAGGATATTGTGATTAAACTGTAAGTGATACCATGGGAAGAGAGTGGTGGTTCCTGCTTCAGAACTGAAAGCTGGAATTCAGAAAAGTCTAGAGCAGTTGATGTAACTTAAAACGCGCAAGTTCTAGTTCAGCAAGACCAAGTACAATTAGGTTGTACTTCGGTAGTGCTGATACAAGTTGGTAAATATTTAAGAATTGGTTTCTCACAAAAGATCTGGGGCTGTTGTGAATCCGAGTGAGTCAGCAGTGTTGTGTGAATGTGTGTATGTGAAAAAGAAAAAAAGAAAGAAAAACACCTTTTTGATAACAAGCGTGGTGTAAAGCTGTTCTGCTGTACTCGGTCTACATAAGTCTTTGCTGGAAATATTGCCAAGTTTGAGTACCATGCTGCAAAAAAGATACAGGAAAAAAAGTTAGAGGCTGACAAGGAAGATCCGAGGCTTGAAAAAGAGATGAAGGCAGATAGAATTGGTGTGGCTTAGAAGAATTAAACAATTGGGAAACAGGACTTTGCTAGTGTATTTGTAGGCTGCTGTAAAAAGGAAGATAATATCCTGTGCCTCTAGATGTATTAGGCTTGCACCACAGTAATAGGTTTAGCTAAAACATTTTTAATGTCTCTCTAAGCACCAGAATAGGTGTGTGTGGGAATCTCCTTCAGTGAAGGTTTTTAAGGGCAACTTAACTGTGTCTGTCAGAAATGTCTCCACMCCCCCCCCCCCATATAGTTTGGAACTGTGTGATAGACTAATAGATTTATGTCCCTACCAAACCCATGGTGTGGTGGTTGTTGTTGTTGTTAAAGGTGTCTCTGATGCCAGCAGCCTTGATTGTGAAGCAGATACCCCTAGTGTAAGGTTTGGGTTACGGTGTTACAGTAGAATACTTATATTTTCATGCTTATAGGTGAAACATGCTGAAATCCTAAGTGAACACCAGTGGATATTAATAAATCTAGGCTTTGTGGTCATTATCCACCTGCTCCTCCCCACAGAAAATGGAAAGCTCTTCCAGTAATTTACTTGTTTTGCTATTAAGAAGTTCACAAAAAGGAAGACTGTAACTCATCAGCTGAAGTGTGGTGTTGTCCCTGTATCTTTCAGAATTTTAAGTATAGGTGCACACAGATGGGTGTACAGATGAAATTTAATTATGAAGTTGTGTCTTTAGATTTTGTCTTCATGCCCTAGTAAACTGCCAGTAATACTAGGGCTTGTCCATGACATGAACCAGTGACAGCAGGCGCATTATCGTGGCAGATGACAAGTATGCTGTAAAAGAATGGCTTAATTCAGGAGGTCTCACCATTGACATTAGTGTGTGTTCACTGCTGAACTGTTTGCTCTATGATGCAGCTACTGCTCTGGTACAATCTGGTGGTCATGGTATATAGTGTTACCTGAATGAAACCTGATATATGATGGGTTACTTTGTTATTCTTCTAAGTGGCCCAGATTTGGACCTTTATGGCAAAGCCACCTGTCTTCCTGGAGACTTTATCTCAAGTATCATATGAAGGTCGGACAGTTGTTTGACCTTCAATATATGAAAGATATCTTATATTTACTTTCAGTATTTAAAAGCATAGTCACACATGTAGGTGTTGATGCTAAACTTTTCTCACAGTCTTTGTCACCTACAGTAAATGTTATCTCTTATTAAAATACTGCTTGAGGAATGCTGTTTTTCCATGTTGTAGTTAGCCAGTTCTGAAGTGTGGTAATTCAGTGTTATGTGTTTTTAGTATTTCTGTATGTCATAGCTTACATATATACTTGAAAGCTAAACTGTTACAATAATCATGTAGAGACAGAATAGTAGCTATCTTTCATCTCTTTTAAAAATGAGTTTTCTGTGATTAGTACCCTTTAGTAATAAGGGCACAGCATGTGCTTGGTCAAATCATTTGTTTTGTTATTTGCTGAAACTCACTAGGGATCAGAGGGAACTTGAGTTAGTGTGTCTGCTTCTGTCCATGGCTGGAGATAGATAGATATAATTTTTTTTTTTTAAACAAAAACTGTCACTTTTTAGACTTGCAGGGCTGCTGCCCAGTTCAACTTTAGTTCATTAACCTGGTGTAGCCAGATCAACTTATCAGTTGGACTTTGAGATTAACTTAGCTATATTCTTTTGTGGTGCCAGGCTAGTGGGATTGTATGTGATAAAAGAATGGGGCAGTTCTTTGCTTGTGATTTAGTAGCCTTGGATATTATATCACAAACCCTATTTCTTTTACCTTACTGATAGATTTTTTGGTATAGCTACTCTGAGACAAGTGAATATTCTTCCAGCTAACAGTTTGATAGTATTTGCGAGGTGGGAGTTGCCGAAGGGTGGGAATATAAGGGCCCCCTACAGTGATTACGGGTTGTATTACAAGAACTTTAGACACAGCTGACTTTGAGAATGACTTCTTAGCAATGTGTGGTCATGTATATACACAGAATAGTGGTATACAAGCTTAGGTTGCCTGAGGACTTTTAATGGGACTTAGGTAGCCTAGTTCTGGTTTTGTGTAACTCCTTCTGGGTCAAAAGACTGGATTTTTTAATCCCCATAAATATTGTGTTAGAGGAAGTTAGAGCGACAGATTTCCTGTTGAGTGATCTGTTTTCTTTTCCATGCTTTATATTTTCTGAAAGCTTATTTGACAGCTTGATTTGGCTTAGTGTCCAGTGCAAAAGATGAGGCCAAAAAAAAAAAAATAATTCAAGACTGTGATAAGCAGGAAGGGAATGTTACTCCTTTCAGTACTAGGTATGAACAAAAGATAAATATAGGATCAATTTGAAAAAGATGGAAGGTGCATACATTTTTTTCTATGAGCATTAAATGCTGAGTTTTAGCTGTGCTTTGGCAAAGCAGCTAACAAATCTATAGCAAGATATATTAACTTTTTGGTCTCTTAATGCTAGTAATATTGTGGAAGAAGTATCAGAAGAGAACGCTCCGTTCTCTTAGGCTGTTTGCAGTGATCTGTAGTGCCATCTGTAGGAGGGACAGTTTGTGTTTGAGAAATGCTTGTTCAATAGACAGAATTGGAGTTTCTGCTAAGCAGGTTTTCACACTGAGGTGCTGAATTTATGTGAATCCATTGTAGTGAATGTTCTCCAATGATGAAACCTGACTCATTGGTAGAAGTCTCCTTCAACCTGAATGAAYAGTAAATTAATAAAGAGATCATTTCGTAATTTTTTTTTCCTATCTGTAGAGTATGTTTTAATATTAAAATAGTTTTAATTCATAACCATTAAGCTTAATAGCAAATACTGTTGCCAACTTGTTAATTTACCTTCTTAGACTTAAAACTAGCCCCTCAATGTTTCATTTTAGATGCTGTGAGGAAGAAACTGCCTCACAATAAAGGTTATGGTTTAGGAGGAGGAACTTCATCTGGAAYGTCTTACTTTCACAGTCGACATAACAGGTCTCTGTATTTAGTGAGTAATAGTGGCTGAAATGCTTTGATCTGGTCTGTGGTTTCCCCGTACATCTGAACATGTCCCTGTGTTTAGTATCATGCAGAGTGACTCTGGCTTGCTGTTTCCTTTTTAATAAAAAGAAAGCAAAAGAGGAAAAAGAAAGGAAAACAGCTGAAAATGTAGACCAGTCAGCTAAATTTCAGGGAAATGAAACTGTGTCTAAACATCTTGGAGTCATGGAATAACTCATGCTCAGCTGCAAGATCAGACCAGGTTACTCAGGGTTTCACCCAGTTGAGTCCTGGAAACCTCCAAGGTTGGAGAATGCAAAACCTGTCTGGGCTGCCTGTTCCAATGTTTGACTGTCCTCACAGTGAAAAAGTTTTTCCTTATTTCCAGATGGAACCTATCTTGTTTCAATTTGCTTCCATTTTCTTTTTTTCCTCTACCATGCACCTGCCTCTGTCTTCTTGATCACCTCGTTGTAGGTGCTGGAAGGCTGCCCTTAGGTCCAGCTGAACGTTTTTCCTCAGACTAAAACAAGCCCAGTTCGCTCAGCTTCTCTTCAAAGGGCAAACAGTTCATCCCACGGACTGTCTTGGTGGCCCTCTGCAGAACTCACTCCAGTTATCAACATCTTTCTTGTGTTGGGGGGCCCGAAATTCAATGCAGAATTCCAGGTGCAGGATTGCAAGTGCTGGGTAAAGAGGGATGATTGCTTCCCTTGATCTACTGACTGTGCTTTTCTTAATGCAGCCCAGGATGCTATTAGCCTTCTTGGCTGTCCGGGTACACTGCTGGCTCATTTTCAGCTTGCTATAAGAAGATAAATAACAGTCAGCATAAATATTTTGAAAAAGGGTAGAATTAAGCTAGTTCATTTTCTTCTACATTGTGGTAATTGGTCATGTTGACAAAATAAAGGCAGTAATATCTCTTTAACCTTTGAAAGACTTTTTTGATAGTTTTGTGTGACTTAGTAAAATGAGCTGAAGTTGTCCAGAGGAAAGTACTCTGGAGGTAAGGTTTCTATGTATGTGTAGTGAATTGAAAAATCTGTATTTCATGGATAATCACTAGTTATTAAATGGAATGGTGCATCAAACAGTTAATCAAGATTTTGGAGGAAATCCCTGAAGGACTTCCTGCATATGTAGAGCCTGCGTGTTATTAAAACTGCAGGGTATTCTAGCTGTTTTTCTGCTTCTAAATTTTGTTGACTGTAATATCTGTCGTCTTGTCTGGCCTTGACAAATGCAGTCTGTCATACCTGTCATATTAGCAAGCTGTTCATGTGAAAATCCAAGACCACTAATTGTCTTCAAATACCTTCTTTGCCTTAATAGTCAAAAAGACTCAGTATTGGCTAGCCTGCTGATACGCTATGTACTCCCTGTTACCTTACTGCTACTTTATGCTTGCATCTGTAGGTGTGTATTGCCCATTATGATACGCRTGTAGAGTCTTTTTGTTTGTTGAGCATCTAGTAGCGTGTAGCCTTGGGCCACTCAGCAGTCTTACCAGTTCCCTAATGGTAGCTTTACAGGAGGAGAATGACGCTTGGTTTGCTACGTATCTTCCTTCTTGAAATCCAGATTCTTTGTAGAAATAAGAAAACATAAGTCTTAAACTAAAGCTAAAAGTCTTCCAGCAGCAGGCTTTTGGTCAGACTGAATGCAAAAAAGAAACACGGTTAGTTCAAGATGTGTACACCAGCAATAAAAATACGGCATTTCTAATTACTTCTTTAAGTACTTCTGAGTTCACTTCAAAGCTGAAAGGACAATTTTCAAAAAAATGAATTTGATATTTAAAAAAAAAAAAAAAAGCAACCTGTAATAGCCTCTTCCATCCAGGTTCTAATGGAGCTAGTTATATTTGGTTACAGTATCTGTAATTTTAATGCTTTCTTTAACTAAAGGTGCTGAGAAGATAATTGCAGTGATGCTAGTGCTTGATCTTTACTGGGTCTTTGAAATGTCTCTTCAGCGATGCTCAAGCTGGGCAGCAATGACATACCCTTGTACAGCAGAGCTGAGCCTGCTTCTCTGGTTATACCTGTGACAACTGTGTGATACAAGCTTTTTCATATAATATGAGAGTAAATTAGCATTTAAATAACCACATGCACTGTTTTTTTATTTGTGGATGATGAAGATGAAGAAATTAATTATTTGCAGAATCGGTGTCTTCCAGAACATTGTTTTAATTTACATGATTTCATGCTTAGATAAGCTATACATTGGAATAATTTTCCTTCATTTGGTTATCTGGTGACTTAGATTCTATCTACTTGGCAAAAAACACTTATAAACCTGTGAAGGTGCCAGACATAACCTAAAAGAATCAGTAGCTAATTTGGGAAAAGAAGCAGCAATCTCTTTCCTCTGTGTTACTCACCTGAATATCATGCTTTGTTTTTTAATAGTAATATCACAAATAGTGGTAAATCAAATGTACTTTTCTCCTGGCAGAACTGGGTGGGATGTATGTTCATGATGGTTACTGAGATCGCTTAGAGCTGAAAGGACTCAAAGATGTTAAGGCAGAAGTACCTCTCAATCTGAGAAATGAAAATGATGATTTTACATGCAGAGATAATAGTATCTGAACTTACAGAGAATGAAGTCAGCTTTGAGATATTATAAATCTGTATATTCTACAGTTTCTTTACCTGTACCTGGAGCCTTTGGAATATTTTCTGGTGTGTGGGGTAGTAACATTTTTGTCTTAAAGCTAAATGC
Organism: Apteryx rowi; assembly: GCF_003343035.1. NCBI lineage: Eukaryota > Metazoa > Chordata > Aves > Apterygiformes > Apterygidae > Apteryx > Apteryx rowi. The sequence goes on from NW_020447664.1 coordinate 946,176, forward strand.
TCAGCTTGTCCTAGGTTAATGAAATTGCTTTCCTCTCCTGCTTGATCTGTGATACTTTGATAGGCCTTATTTTTCAGTAAGTATGAATGATGTGAACAGGTCTTGATGCTCTTCTGAAATTGGGTAGAATGATAATGGTTTTAATGGCTAGCAGTACTAGCTGGAAGTGTCTTATTCTTGGGTGTGTTATAAACTGGGCTTTAGGGCATTTCATGATTTTAGTTCAAGTCTTGATGTCCTTTATCTTTCTGTTGATCCTTACATTACAAGGAAAGAAGATTGAGTGATTTTGTTAAATTGTTTAATTCCAGTAGTTTTCATACCTAGTTCTTATTTTTAAACAACATTCTTGTGAGTGCCAGAATATTGTACATGGTTGCTCATTCAAGGAGCTTTTAAGTTTGTCCCTAAGTATTTATATTGTTGTTCCTTATGGAAATATTAGACCTTATGAATGTCTGACTCTTATTTTCAAATCAATTTATTTCATGTATATGCACTATTTCCAGTGAAAAGTCTGCAGAAACAGTGCCTTTGGCCTAGGGAATGCTTGCTTATGTGCGGCTATCCCCCTGCCAAGCACTTATCCATCTGTGATCTGTGTGCTATGTTCAAGAAAATGTGCGTTGGTATTTGCTACAAACTTTTTTGCTCTACCAGTTTGCAAGTGTGATTTGTGTCTTTTTGTTCTCCGTGGGCTTTGYGTCACGATGGGCTCTGTTTACTGGTTAATAAATTTCCACTCTTTCGAATTAATATCCGTGTGCTGCTGTTGGTACTTCGCTGAAGGTTGGTCTTGAGAGCACTATGCTGAGAGTTACTAGAACTGCCTCTCCCTCAAGTGTGTGCGTGTGTGTGTGTGTGTGTCTGTCTGTCTTGAACTAGTTATAGGAGATGTCCCTGGGCAAGACGCTGCACTTGCGCCCAGCCTCCCAAAAGTACATTTTCTCAGTCCCTCTTACCTTTTTGGATGCTTGCGCTTCAAGCACTCTGTTTAGGGTACCTGCATAAGTGGTCTTAACAGAGGCTTGGGAAATTGAAGAATAATTTGCGTGTGGGGTACCTCACATGCATTCAGCAATGAGTGTCGCATTCAGCAATGTGTGGTTTTCTGTTTTATTTTTTTCCTTCTGGCAAACAGAGGAGCAGTTCCTTTTGCTTAACTGGTGCTTTGCTTTTCTGCTTTCTTAAGTCAGAATTTTTAGACTCTTGGATTGGGCCTTATTACCAGTCTGAAAGATGCATGCTTTTCCCACTGATGCTTTGCGGAAGTGAAAACGTGATGTAAGCGTTCATAGTAAAAAGTCTTAATAGTCAATGTGAAGATGATAATGAAAAATATCTGTGGCTTGACTTGAACACACAAGGTAAAATCCTAGCCTTGATAGCCGAATGGTGTAAGATTTACCCTGAAGTTCCATTCAACCTCAGCAGTTGTTTTCACTAGCATGTTAAAAGCTTGTTGTTGTTGCTTACTGTTTTGTTTTTTTTGGGGGGGGGGGGATTAACTTTTGAGATGAGAGAATGACTTTGTCCTCCTTGTCCTATAAAGGCACCATCTGTCTGCAAAATAAAATTTGTAATTTTTAGGAAGTATTGTTTCCTTATTCCCTAACTTTTCTTTTTGCATTTTGTTTTTTTCTTTTTCCTCTTCACTGTATATATGGCAGAGTCAGGGAATCAAGTGGTGGAAAGTTGCAGAAAGTTTCTGCAACTTTGTCTTAATTTTGTGCAAAGAGTTTGCGTGTGGAGCTCGGCAGTTGTGTTCTTTTCTTTCACTTTATAACCTTCTCAAGCTGAAGTTTGATAACCAGTATTGATAGTTTAATGTGTGGTGCTTCCCTTGTCTATGTACGTGTCCCCTAGGCCCCTTGCCACTTCCCCAGATCTAGGTTTAGATAGTGAGACTTATTTAAAACCATTTTTGAAGTTGTAATTTTTGTATGTGTTTAATTCAAAGCCAAGATGTAACCATAAGACACAAACACCTGTGGATAAATTTGACTTTTGACATTATAGTGTATGTGTAGTAGCTGCTTTATACTTGAGACTCGCATGGGTTGCCAGCAACTGTGATAGCTGATGGGCTGCTGTGTGTTATAATACAGTTGTGGACAAGTGGAGTGGAAAAAGCGTGCCAGCACGGAGTCGTGGATGCTGGAGCAGCTGTTTCTTTAGGCATGTAGTAGAGTCTTGTTTGTTGCTAAGTTAAGCTTTATTGTGCTAGAAGATGTGCTGTGAAGAGCAGCTTTTTGAGGGACAAAAAAGGAGAGAGAACAATCTTGCACTAATGCAATGCACCATAGACCACTCGACTCGATTTTGAAACTTGTTTTTTAAACCGAAAGGGAATAGGGAGAATGTTCTAGGTCCATACCTACCCTAGTCTAGAGTTTGCTGATGCAATGTGTAATCAGTTTGGCTAGTTGCACATCTTGGGCCAGAAGTGAAATGATGCAGACAAGACTTGAAGCGTTTGACTTTTCGCAGCTGTGCTAATGAGGCTGAGAAGACAATGCTTGTACACCCAGACTTTGCCTCGTCACTGCTTTATAGCCTTGCARAAGGAAATGCAATTCTAGGCTAATTCAAGGCTCAAAATAGTGTTTCTCTTGCAATATGCATTACTCTTTCCTTGTCACTTGCTTCTCTCCCTGTTCTACATGGAATATTCCATTCATTACTGCCTCAGAAATCAGTTATTTTGCAGTTCGCAAATGCTGAAATGACGTGAGAGGAGTAAGACTTGCTTGCAACCATAACTATTTTTGAACAAGAGCTTCATTTTAGAAATTGTAACCGCCTAAGAAAAGCTGATCTGAGATTTTTGGCTGTAAAATAATTTTGCATTGCATTTCATCAAATGATTCCCTGTGACTCTCATGTGTTAGGTAATCCTGAAAGAGGAGTATATGAAATAGAGTATGAGGAAGCACGTAACTGGTATGGAATGAGATTTGGTATCTTTTGTAGGATATTTTCAAGGATAAATGCAGATTTTTCAGGCATAGATAATCAAAATAGGTTAGCCTTTTTTGAAACATAAGCATTCTTATTTTAGCTTAGTCTTTTCTTTTTTCTTTTTTTTCCTCCACATTGTTTCTACCTCTGATTTGAATCCAAAGGGAGACCTGGCACAGATTCTACTGTTTTGGCTATCGAATAAGTGTACTTTCTTTCATTCTGTTGAGCTGGTGTTTAGCTGTGATCGAAAATAGGCGTTTTAAATGTTTGGAAAAATATCTGCTGTGCTGAAACAATGGATTGCTTATGCATTGTAACAACAAAGGTAAGATGATAAAGCTTTTGATTAATGCCTGCGATCTTGGAAGTTCTTGTTGAATCTTTCTTTCTATTTTTGCCTACCAATAATGAAAATATTGTGATAGTTTTCTAGTGGTGATTTTTTTAAACTTTAACGGCACCAATTGCCAAAATAAATGCTGTAGTTGTTGCTAAGAACAATCATAGATGTTCATTCCTGTAAGAGCTAATTATGCCAGTATTTAAAGACTGCAGTGTAGTAGAACAATCAGTTTTTTTAACATTCGTCAGTGAGACTTTCCTCTATAAAAATTCACTCTCTTTAAATGCGTTAAAATAGTAGTTTGCTTTTTAATCTGAAATGAGGAATTCCAAATACAGGTTTGCATAACCTTTATCAGGACATGTTTAAAATAACCATCAAAGAGGAAGAAGATGAATCTGGGGAAGTCCCATTAGGGATGGATATATTTGAATGTTCTGCAAACTTGACATATTGCTGCTTAGTGTCGTTACTCCTGTGCTAGGATAAAGCTTTGTGTGTGATTGTTGTTGATATAGTCCACTTGTAACTGCCAAAGATGAAATGATTCATAGACTGAAAGTAGATTAGCAGTGTGCTTGTGAAATATGGATAAAGGTGAGTTTGGTTTTTTGGAAGCTTTTTTCCTGTAAATAGTAAACTGTTCTCTATTGCTCCCTTTTTCCTAGATGTTTAAATAGCTATAAGTTTAAAAAAATCTTCTAACAAACTGCTTCCCCTTTTAGCACTTTTTGATCATTTGGAAGCAAAGTTAATACAAGCCTCCTTCTCAAGAAGTAGAATAAAGTTAAACGTCTTTGAGAATATTTTGTGGGTTTAGTGATAGCTTTATAAAACAGAAGGTGAAGATGCTTATGCGTGTTCCCTAGAAAGAAGCACAACAGCTAGTAACACAGGCTAATTGGAGTGGCTGAATTCACCTTGTCTGTCACCAGCAAAGAATTCTTTCTGCTGTTCAAGCTGTTGTTCTGGAAGTAAAACATGCCTTTTAAAGCCATAAGTTTGATTTTAGCTACATTCAATTGGAGCATTTTTCCCTTATTTCCTTTAAAATACCTCTAGTACGGTGAGAGCAGGAACATACTTTCATTCTTTGACTTTGGTTATGTAAATATGTACCTTAATTTTGTTGTACTCATTAAAAAAAAAAAAAAAAGGCTCAGCTTCAGGTTTCTCCTGTGCATTTACATACCTTTATTTCCTTAAAAGCACAAAGTAATTTATATAGAAAATTAAGCCAACAGAAAACGTACTCTGGATAAAAAGATGTTTGTTTGTTTTTTTAGTATGGTCAGCCTGGCCATATAAGCACTAATCCTTAAGAAAGGAAGACTGTTAGCAAAATTGCTGCCTGGCAGAGGAAGCGATCATCCCTTCCACAAAAGCACGGTCTTAGGTTGGCTTAGGTTGGTCATGCATTTCCACCTGGGGTTATCACCACTTAATCCCTATTGTCCGGTGCGTGTCAAGTTTTGACCTCTTTTAGCTAAATGCTCCTGTAGTGCCTTGCAGCGTCAGTTAAAGCTGTTGATAGTGAAGCTGTTAAAGGGACTGTTTGTTTCCCTTAAATGTGTGTGCTTACAATGAATTGGAAGCTGTAGTCTTAGGAAAAGTATGTTCCTTAATGTCATGCATGAATCTACTTCAGTGCAAAGGAAAACAAATGTATGTGACATAAGTAAAGCAATTCTGAAATCAGCATAGGAGAAATGTATGATAGGGTTGGAAATAGGATTAAGTACTTCTTTCTCTGCCTTGTGTGGAAGCCTTTTTGAAATAGTTCTGTTGCTACTCTGTTTCTGAGTAGCAAAGAGAAGAAATTGGCCAGTAAGATGAATTTTCTAATAAATTTGAAAGATCTTTCAGAATTTCATTTTACAGTTTTGTTTAATTCAGAATAAAGACCTTTTCATTTAATGGCAAACATCTGTAAACTACTTTCTGTGCTGTCTTCTGAGGTCTAACCAGTTTACTTTGCCCTAATCTAATGCAAAGAGTACTGATGAATACAGTCTTTTCCTCCTTATGTGGGCACATTTGGTTTGGTGTAGGTAGGCAAATTTGCATCACTGCAACCATGGATACTATTAAGAGCAGGCACGTGGGCTGTGCCTACAGTAATGATTTTTATTTAAGTAACAGTTTTAAATGAGTACGTGGCACTTAAAAATACAGAATATGAAAAACCTTAAATTCCTGCAGAAAACCATTTTTTTGAGCAGTCATTCTTAGCTTGCTTGTTCAGTAGTATACTTCCACTGAAACAGCTGAGTTTAAAGACATTATTTAAAGTTTCTGCAAATAATATTTCTAGTAAATTTGTAGTGCAAAAGTGTCTTGAAACAAAAATGATACAAAACAATGATTAAGAAGCATGCTGCTTGAACTATGCCAGAGCAATGTCTGTCTAGCCCAGTACCTTATTTCTGACAGCTTGCTTAGTGTTAGCTTTTATAAATCAAAAGGTAAAGATGCTTATAGGTCTGGCTAAAAACAGGTACCATGGGAAAGGGGCAAGCATATGTGATGTATCACCCTAATATCATGGGAGGAAGATAAAGCTTTTTTCTGAGGTTTTTAAATTTAAAAATCAGGAGTGATTATAATTTCAGGGCCATCATTGAGTCACTCAGATTGGAAGTGATCTGGTCAAACCTCCTGCTAAAAGCAGGGTCAACATCAAATTCAGACAAGGTTGCTTAAGGCTTTGTCCAGTTGGGTCTTGTAAACATGTAAGAACAGAGACTCATCATCTCTCTCAGCAACCTGTTCCAATGCTTAATCGTTGTCATAGTTTAAAAACTTTCTTTTTTCCCTCACATGTGTTTAACCCCCTCTGAAATACCAGTATTTCCAACAGTTGAATTATAATAAGACTTGATCTCATCAGAGTCAGTAAGTCGCACGGTGTGAGTATATTTAGGTTGGAGGAGGTGGTGAATACAGCAGTAGGAGACTGGAGAATTACTTTCTGAAATCAATCCCACAAGTAAAATCTCTTTAAAATTAATATGGCCCCTGAAAAGTGTCTGAAGTGGGAACTAACTATCATCTAGCTTATGTAGAGTTGCTTCTGCGCAGGAGCAATTTTCAGAATTTTGGGGGAAATGATCAGATGCTTCTCATGTCAACAAAGAATGCTTCCTTACATGCGGGGAAAAAATGATATATCATAGTATCTTGTCTGGCTATACTTGCAAATAGTGCAGATGGAAAAAATTATTATTACTATATTGAAATTACTCTGGTTAGATAAATAGAATCAAAGAATAATTTAGGATACAAGGATTCTTGGGGTGGGGGAGTCATCTGGTCCAGCCCCCTGCTCAAAACAAAGATAACTTCAGTGTTAGATTGGGTTACTCAGTCTTGTCCCACTTGGTTTGGAATATCTCCAAGGCTGGACACTACATGACTTATCTGGGTAACGTGTTCCAATGTTTGGCTGTCCTCATTGTGAAATTTTTTTTTTCCTAATACCCAGTTGGAATTTTCCTTGATGCAACTTTTCTGTTGTCCTTCCTCTTTGCTGTGCACCTAGTTGAAGGCACCACCTGGATCCCCCTTAGCTTTCTTCTTTTTCCCCAGACTGAGCAAAACCTAGCTCTCTTGGCCTCTCTTGTTATATTATGTGCCTCAGCCCCTAGCCACCTTGGTTGTCCTCTGCTGGACACACTCAGTTTTGTCAATGTCTTTGTTAATGAATGCTGGACAGTTTCAGTCTTAGTATTGGCAAGGGGCGGGGGGAATCTTTTAGTGTTTTAAAAAAAAAAGCTTTTTTCAAAGGTTTGAGAATAGTATTTCAAACTGGAAAGCTAAAGACAAGTTTTATTTTGAAATGAGGTAGGACAATTTAAAGTTCAGCAGCTCCTGTGCTGTTTACTTCTGCATCTCTTGCAATTTTCACAACTCCATGTGCCCTCCCAGAATCGTATCAGTGTATTTCAGAGGAGCTGGTGATCTTATCTTGGATAACTTTTCAAGTAGGATTAACAGGAGTAGCACAGTGAAACATTCATTCCTAATTAGTTTTGCCTTGCTGTACCTCTTTGCCTATGGAAGAATTCAGTTAATGGTTTCATGTGTGACGGTGAACTGATTTTTCAGGTTGCTGCTACTGAGAGTGTGTCTACCCCTTCTTACTGCTCACCTCCTAGGAACTTAGGAGAACCCGACATGCTTTTCTGCTGGCTAGTGAGTTAAAGCAGCTCATGGAAAAGTCTAAAGAGCACTAGAGATACTAGAGGGTGGCTGCTGGGGTGAAGAAGGGAACAGTACTGAGCAGCTGAATTGGCTCAGCTGCCTGTGAAATGCAGGTAGAGTGATCAGACTTAACAGCTCACCATTTTTTTTTGGAAGGAGAGGGAGAGGAGAGCAGTGGTTCTCCCTCCACCAGAATCGAACTGCTTGGTCCGTTTGGTTGCTCATGCAACTGGACTCTGAGTGAGAACAGCTTTGGCGTAGTCTCCTCTGTTAAGGAAATAACAGTGGAAGGGGATTGAGTGCTATTGGGGAGCTGAGCAAAACAGTGGGAGAACAAATGTAGGGTTTGTTCATAGTTGGATATATGGTCTCTGACACGATTCCATCAGCCAGCAGAGGTATTTAGATCTGATGGCAAAAAAGGGCCTTTTCTCTCACTTGAAGTGAGATCTCAGGATGGCTGAGCTGACTGGTTAGGCATTCCTGGTATGGCACTCGTCAGCTTTGTTGCACTAGCTGCCACACTGCTTAATCGCTTCATTTTGCAAATGCGGTAAGTTGCACAGGGATCTTGTTAATGTGGGGTTTGGKTTTTTTTTCTTTTTTTCCTCTTCGCTCTTTGATCTGATGCTTAATCATAGCTTCACATATTGTCAGCGGATATTAATCAGACTTTTGTATATGATAATAACATTACTTTATTATTCCTAAAACTGGTACTTWCCTGACCAAAAAATGTAGAATGTTGAAGACGTGCTTTAGGTGCGGGCTATCAGAATATATCTGCTCAAGTGATATTCAGCTTTATCAGTTATATAAAATACTCATTTGTTCTCCCCCCGCCCTCTGCAACGACAGCTCTTTGAAGAGTTCGTGCTGCCTCATCTTGTGTGGAGGAGGGAGGGATACTTGATCAAATTTTAATACTTGCTAAAAGTATAACTGAAGGCTGCTCTTGTAAAGGTCAGCGTCGGCAGGTGTCATCAGCATTCCCGAACTCACCTGACCACCCAGCACAGCATGAACAACCCTTGGGGCATTTAAGTGACAAACCTGTGTGGCCCTGAAGAGCAATTCTTTCCCATCTGTTGTGTGAAAACATGAAAACAAGAATTACTTCCTTCTGTGTGTGTGCGTGCACTCCAACAGTGGGTTTACTTGGGGCCGTGAAAGTTGTAATATGTATTTTGAGRACTTTTGCTCCTTCCTCATCTTGGTGAGACAGAGTGTGCCAGCCACCATTTAAAGTTCTCAAATGCGCTGTTGGGATGTAGGACTCTACTGCGGTGAATTTTCATCCATCTCTGTGGCACTTGCTTTCTTTCCTATTGGAACAGCAGTCAACGTGATAGTTGCGTGCAGCGCTCTGCATTCGTGGTGCCTTGTAGGATTACCTGATGAGGGTAATGCCGCGGAGAAGCGCTTTGTCTGTGTGTTGCTTATGCAGTGGATGGTGTGCAAGTGGTGTCGCTTCAGCTCCGGAGCTCTTGACAGATGATAGAGGCGCTTGTGACTTGGGTTCTCGCAGCTGCCAGGATGGTGTGTTGGCCAAACGTGGTAGCGCTGCATGCAGAACCGAACAGGCAGACTTCTTGCATTCTTGCGCTTGCTTTTTATTTACATCTGTAATAGCTCTGTTGAAGCCCCTAGAGTTATGTAATGCATGAACGTGGTCCATTTTCCTTGTGGTGTTAATAGATGGCTTTTTATTTTTGCACATTTGTTGTTTCACCAGAAATGTATAGTAATTAGAAATAGTGGATATTTGACTTGTAGTGTATTCCTGTATCTTTTTGTAAATGCTTTACATGGAAGAGACTTATTTCTTACTCCTCAGTTCACTTTTTTCTACTAAAAACATTATTTCGCTTATGTTTGGTAAAATGCAACCATTCATCACRTGATTGAGGCTGAAAAATCTGCTTTGATTGCTTTAGCACAGTTCAGTAAAGTGAAATAGTGGCTTAATCAACTACACTTCCTCCAAAAGACAACAAATGTCTTATGTAATTCTACAGCTGAGTATGGTGATGTTGCTGCAGTAAAAAAATGAAAAAAGCTTTACACTGTTTGCAGTTTGGTTTGATAATAATTTAACTCTTATTCAAGAAGCCTGAAGGAGAAGTAGCTTATTACATGAAGTTTTTATTTCTTGAGCTGGTGCTTTCATCTTCCTTTAGTCTACAAAAATGACTAGTATCTAGTGAATACTTTGGGTAGCCTCTACTTGCTTTTTTGTTTGTTTGAAGTTTGCCTCTTTGTTTATGCTGTAACCATTCCAGTTAGCTTAGAAGAAGTGGTTAATTTTGTGACCCACTAGTGATAAATAATCTTAAAAGCTGTTAATAGAAAACTTCCTGGAAACAAGCAGAGTCTTCTGTTTGGTGAGAAATATGTGAATTGTCCTATTTGTTTTCTTCCCAATAGGTTGTTTAGTGTCTAATGTACACAGCTAGTTTTATGTAAGTAACTGAAATTCAGATGAATGGAAAAAAAAATTGCGTTTGGGTTAGAAGTAGCATGGTGATGATCATTCTTCTTTTGATCTTATTCTTAATTGGTTGTGATGTACCCCTTGGAGACCATTGCAGTATTTCCGAGGAGACAGAAAAGTGTATTTTATACAGTGTTAGGTAAGTGCAACTCTGATTACTGACATATACAGCTAGGAAGAAGTACTGCGAGACTGAGGAGGAAAGTGGAGGTACTGTCTGCCAGCAGCAACCCGGACAGGGGGAGGCTGGAAGAACTTCTCCTGACTAGAGGAAGAAAGACCGAAAGGGGGTATGTTTCCAAATTACAAAGGTAGCATGGTTTTCAAATGGCCAGACATTAAAACAGGAACAAAGAGTAAGCCAAAATAAATTAAAGCTGGAAATTTAAAGGTTTCTTGCTGCTAAAATAATTGGTTCCATTAAAAGCTTTTCATACCAATAATATAGAAAAGCCAGTTCTTTATGTTGCAGTTGGATCACTTTAAGAATAGTATTAAGGTTGTTCATTAGGGGTTTAGCTTGTTTGTGAGACTTAGCAGAAAAATCTGTCTTGCATTGCATTATTTTAAAGGAGAATGATGGAATTTGGGTCGGATCCAAAGATGAGGATTGTTATTCATCTGAAATAATGGAAGCACTATTTCTTGTAGCTCTTTCTATTTGATGGTGTTAGGTAGGAAAGTTGATTTTAAAATTCAACTTCCTAATTGAAATCATTGGCAATCTAGAAACTTTCACCTTTTCTCCCATTATTTGGAATGTTCATTTATGTATTACTGAGAATGTAATCAAAACGAATCAGCTCACCAGTATGACACAAACAACGTACTGGAATGCAATTTTTGGCAGCAGACTCTAATGAAGGAGATGAAAAACTTTGTGGTGGAATCAACTTGTATTTTCTCTGATTTTGCATTTGCATGCTTCTGATGCTTGTATATTACTGTAGATTTGGGGGGTGGTGTTTTTGTAGGCTAAGTGTGGTGCCTGTAAAATGAACRCTTTGGAAAAAGGGATGTAGTTTACTGTAGGCTCCTTTGCATCTAACCTCCTTTACTACTGTGAGCAAGCAAGGAAGTTTTTAGATGAAAAATGGAGAAATGCTGCCCCCTACTGTTTATAAAGCGTTTTTCTCAAATTAACAGAAGCAGGCGAATGCAAATGCCAGCATTTTATAGGACTTTGCAGGGCTTCTCTGCCTTCCAAGATTTGAAATATGTGAGGAGACCCTTTTTGAAAGGTAGGGAAGAAAGCAGATTTCTGCTGTTAAGTTCTAGTGTACTGAACTAGAATTATATTGTTGGGTTGACAGACATACAAAATATTGACAATCATAAAACTAAGTTCTTAGTTGATATTTTTTGTTGTCTTTTATTCCTATATTGCTTCGAAAATTCCCTTTTGCACTTCATCTTTCCACACCCATAGTGCAAAAAAAAAGCATTTGCTAATTTTTGTTAAATTATCCTCAGCTAGGGATTTTTTTTTGTTTTTCAGACATATCTTGTTACTATAGGAAAGATTCTGTATAATGGGAATGTTGGACAGGGAGGGTTTTTTTCCATTTTCTTTCGTAGCTTGTCCTCATCTGTTTACGTATGTCTTYCATTTTTGATTCTCTAACTCTAAAGTAAGTAATATTGCATGATGAATGAGTGCTGTGGTTACCCACAACCATACTTCAGCATGTAAGTATGTTCCTGGGATCAGCAGTGTGAAATTGGTTGGATGACATTACGTTGTTCTCCCATACTGTTGATACCAGGTGCAATAATAATCACTGATATAAGAATTTGCAGTTAAAAAAAAAAAAAAACTTTTACAACTGAAGCCATCACTACTTTTATTCACGCACTATGTTCTATAGCGGCAAATATAGATAAAGTGCTATGAGAACAATGAAAGCTTAAGGAATAAGCCTGTCTTGTGTGTAGATTCCTTGTCCCCTGAAGGGTCCTAATCTATTTAAAATAGCAAACTGTTTAGGAGCTTCAGTGATTGCTCTAGAGGAAGATTGTAACACCAAAAAATCCAGGGACTGGGAAGTGAATCTTGGGAAGCTCTTTGAAAGCGGTCAGGTTTTAAACTGAATACATTTTGTTTGTGCTTGTGTTTAGGAAGTTCAGAGTTCTTTGTCCTTTCTCCTTCTTGGGGTTTTCACTGAAATGTAGAAAGTTTTGCTTGCTTTATTAAAAAAAAAAAAAACAAAAAAAACCCACTTTTATCAAGTACTGTCAGTTCTGTTAGAGGTTATTAGCCCAGGTGCAGTAACACACAAATAAGCCTAGCCATTTTAGGACCAAGAGCAAAGTGAACTGCATCCCAGATATTAAGGTGTTATGTATCTGAGCTGACTTAAAATGAGCCAGGTTTATTTTTCATATGGTATTCTCTAATGCTGTTGTCTTTGGGAGGCTTAGATATACCACCTCATGAGCAGGAATATTAATTCCTTGTCAGAACTGCAAATATAAGTGGATGTGGTTGCAATGCATGTAAGCTTCTCCTTTGTAAGCAACTGATATCCAAAAGTAGTTTTTCCTCCTTTACTGGATTATCCCAGCCCTCATTAGCCTAGGCAATGGTTGTCTGTAATATGAGAATTGGTAACACTAAACTCTTTCTTTGATAGTCTGTTTTTTGTCTATGAAATATTCTTAAAGGGCTTTTTAAAAACTCTTTGGCATGTACTGTAGTGCCCTCTTCCTTGCTGAAGTTAAGCTTGCGTGATGTCAGCAGCACAAGTACTGTGAAAGTGTCYTTGACTCTGTACCATTACTTCCTTTATAACATCAGATAAAGTCCCTATACATGCGAAAACAATTTCGGACCTGCCTTCTTTTGTCTTTGTGTGGCTTCTATGGACACTACAGTACACCAGCGCGTTATACCTATGGCAGGTTTGTTTTCCATCCTCTTCCCCCTTCTTGTGGTTCCCGTTTGTCGTATTAGCATGTCTTTTTTAACCAATACTCAAGAGGCCCAGTGGAAGCCTTAAGCTGATCTGAGCCTCAGATGTTCTGCCAGTTTTAGGTGAGGTAATTTGAATCCTTCATGATACAAATACTCTCAAAATGAAAAGATACAGAATCTTGAACCAAGAGTTAATAAGAGCTCAGCTGGCAAGGGTCTCTCCCATCAGTAGCTTCCCACTCCCCTGCTGACCTGGTGTTGCTGGAGGGGGCTGGGTTGGGCTGTTACCTGTTGTGTCTGTAATTGTGGCAATAATTATGCCGTGGTTAACCTTTCTGCTTTTCTTCATGCTGGACTCTTCTCCAGAAACCACTGATGCATCCCATGTCTCACGCACAGTTCTTTCCTTTTCCTTCTCTTTGCTACAGCRAGGGAAGGAATAACGGCCTTCCTGGTGCTTTAGTTGAGTTGCACTTTCTATTGGTTTGGGGAAGTTTGTAACAGGATTTGCAGAAACTAATTCTTAGCTAAGTCTGATTTCACAGCAGATAGGTTGAACAGCTTTAAGATATGCTGTATACTTCAAACAAGCTACTTTTTTTCTTTTTTTTTCCTCTCTCACCTCCTAAGAGTTACTATCTTAGCTCTGGTTTAGTTCACAGAAGTACTTTTCCTCACACCGTGACTTTCATGCTTTTGCTAAAGTGTCAAGCACCAATGTGAGTATTTTTACTAGAGCTGAAAAAATATTTTTGAAAAGGAAATGATAGGACTCTACTGGACACGAATTTTCCAGGTTCAAAATTACTCTTGAAAGATGCTCTTTTTAAAACCTCTTACCTGAAATAAGGATAGTGTCCTTGAATTCCTTGATTGCCTCAAACCTCCTCTTTCAGTGGTGGCAGTGGCATAAGCCAAGTAAAAAGAGCTGGTGTTTCCTCTGTGTCCTGACTGCTTTATCAATTGATCAGCTTGTGACCCTGTGGGGAAAGAGCAAATCACTTAAGTGATTTAAAGTACTCATAATCCTATCAAAATACCTTCGTTAATTTACTATGTGACATGATTTTTTTCATGTACTACCTGAAGTCACCTTCAGATATACACAAAGTATATCTGTTATTTACTGTTATTTTTACTGTAGCAAAGGATGTTTCTGGTGCCTTCTCTCAAATGATGATGTTTTGGGGGAGGGAAGAAGAGGCAAATGATTTGGGGTTAGTAGCTGAGATGTAACTAAGGTAGGATAGAATAAGCTTGTGGTCAGGATAATGGCACCTGGTAATAATAAAGGATGTAAAGCCTCATTGTTTGAATTCCTGGCAAAGTTTGGCTATAATTTGTTACTGATATTTACTGTGAGAATAAGTGTTTTAACTTGCATTAGTTAGCATTAAGATCATTTGCCTTGCCATAAGAAAATGTAATTTGAGATTCCTTTGTAGACCTCAAGTTCAGGTCAAGTAAAACGGACTTCTCATTTAAGCTGTTCTGTCATGGTGATTAAGCTGTAACTTGCTTTTTGCAGTTTTTTTAAAAGGCATAAAAAATTTGTTAACTCCTTTCTTTCAGCTTGTTACAATTACCCATTTCCTCCTTACTTGCAAGCTATAATTTCTGAAGGTGTTACTGCACTGACTACAATATTAATGGACACAATGTGAGAGAATGAGTCTGTGCCAACAACACCAGAAATGCTTGGGAAAATGCATCTTAAACAGCTGGAGAGAATTGATACTCGCTTTCCTTCGGCTGTCTTGGCTCTGCCCTAAACAACTTCTAGTCCTCATGGACTCTTACTCATCCTGCTGTCTACAACCCTCAGATCCATCTCAGCAGAGCTACTGTTCAGCCACTTGCTTCTGTGTTTGTGTGCGTGTGTTTTGTTTTTTCTACCCTTGCTGCAGAACATGGCACAGCTCCTTGTTGAACCGCTCAAGGTGTCTCCTCGCCCAGTTCTCAAGGCTGCTGAGGTCCTGCAATTTCTTGTGTTAGCCTTTTCTGCTAATTGAGTGTTGTCCTTCAGTTAGTTTGGGCCCTTCAAATCCTTGGTCTCTTCCTAGCTGTCTCTTCTGAGCCTTTTTGCAACTCTCCCTCAACCTTGCCTTTCAGTTTCCAAGGCAATGGCAGGAATGTCAAGGGCCTGCAAACAGCCCTGTTGTTTCCAGTCCAAACAGCGGTGTTCCTTATCTATTCTCAGTTAATAACAAAGTGTAAATGACCAATATCCTTCCTGTCTAGACTGAGACAGCCGCCTTAGCCCTTTCCTCTAGCACTTTAAGATGGAGAAATGTATAAAGTTGGAATGCAGGCTAGCAAGTTCTTCCATCCATAAGGGTCTAAAGAGTAGAGTTATGGATATTTTTCCATTTAGAGGGAGAAGTCACCCCTGATTTGACCATTTCCAAACCTGTTAGAATGACAGAAGAAATACAGTGCGAGAATGTTCCCCTTTAAAGATGGTACCAAATTTGTGATACAAAGACTTTTTAAAAATAGTTGTCTTGTAAAACTTAGTGTCAGTCCTTCCTCTATGCAAAAATGTATGGCAGATACTTGTGCATCACTAGAATATTATTGCCTCCTAGCTTATGTCTTGTTCTCAGTAAACTACTTTTCAATAATTGAACCAAAATCTGTTTTCACTGTTTGTAAGGCAGTGGAGGTCTGATTGGAATTTGTCTCTAGGAACAACCTTCTTGCTGTCTGCAGTGGAGGGGAAAAAATGCCATATTGAGCATTTCATCTCTACTTGCTATGAGAGGCTTTCAGCCTCTGCTCTGAATGTGCTGCATCAAAGCAATAGTACAGAAACACACCAAGGTGCTGTCTTTTCTGGGTATTTTATAAGGGAAGCATAAACAGGTATTGAAATGAATTTGGAGTAGTATGAGATTTCACCAGATAAAAAGCATATGTTGTTAGTTATATTCACCCTACTTTGTTTTCAGACTTATGGGCCCTTATCTTTCCAGTGGAGGGACATTTGCTTGATTAATAGTTTGAAAATCACTAAACAGCAGTGCTGTTTTTCATAGCTGTGTTGTACAGACCACTTAAAAAGTGGTTCACTCCTGAAAACTGCTGCTCCAAAAGGAGTTCTTGTCTTTCAAAAGATAAAACAGAATGACTAAGATTATGAGCAATCTTTCAATCGCTGGAGAGCGTATGAACATTCTTCAGTCTGCAGTAATCCTTTAGAAGATGTTAACTTCCTCCCTCTGCCCCCCACCAAAGGTTTTTGCATGACAGGCTGAATCAGACTGGGCTTCTGTCCCAATCTAATGAATGAATGCCTCGGGAAACTGCCATTTGGGAGGATGTGCTTATTCTAGCCAGCCCAAGTGCTCCAGGGAACTACTTGGGGACTTGGATTGATTCTTGCTCCAAATTGCCCTTTACACTGCAGGGAGTAGCCTCAGCTAATCTGAATCATATCGTGCAGGATCCAGTCTTTTCTGCTGAATATAGGCCTTCAAAGTATAGCCTCAGTTCATGAATAGTCTTTATCACTTGAGTTCAGAGTCCATCCTCATCAACCTCAAAATGGGTGGAAGCTGCATTTGGATGTTGGGCAGGGGGGAGGGCAGAAAGAAGGCAGTGAAGCCTTCCAGTCCCTCAGAAAAGGTCTTAATGGGCTTTTATGTTTATCTGTTTTATCTTTGGGATTGATTGCCTGTTGCTCACTAGAAATCTTTTTGGCTGGATGGAACTATGTAGATCTAAATATATGTACTTTTTTCTTCCTGTAGACAGATGGGAGCAACACCTCAAAGGCAACGCCTGAAAAATCACATACTTTCACTGTAAGAATGGTTTCAGCAATAGCTTCTGAATGGTATCCTTCTACCTCTTGCAAGGATCTTGTAGTTCTTCAGTTTGGAAGGACTTTTCAGGTCATACCATTTCTAGACATGTCAAAGATGTTTGAAGTAATGTAGTATTTTAATTTTGGGGGAGGATTTCCTAGCTGGGTTGTATTCTAATCGGAGTACAGACACCTTTTTGTGTGTGTGCGCACGCACCTGCCTCCAAAGGTGCAGTTACCAACATAATCAAATTCCTTTTTAGCCATGACTTCAAAAGAGGAGGTCAGGTAGACTTCAATCTTTATCTTCTGCATTTATATCCTTGTTATTGGCTCTAGCCTCAAGTCTTGTAAAAGGAACCACTTATTTTCAGCCTATTTAAAGGTGTTCTTCCAATGTTGGCAGCTTTCAGCTAGGAAGTAATAAGGCTGGATTACAGATTTCACAGCAGTCATACTAGTCAGTTCTGTAACCTCAGTCTATATCTAAGGAATTTCTTTTGTGGAAACTGTAAAGACTTAAATGAATGCTCYAGTACTGCCAGAACACTTTTAAAACATTAGGAGAAGGAAGAGATTCTACTCTCTGCCTCTCTTCAATTCCAAAGCATGATGTTTGAAGGCCTTCGTACCTTATAAAGCATGACTTCCTATGACTTTTGCCAGAGTGTGCCACCATCTTGCAGCAATAAACCGTGAAGCTTTTTTCTCTCTTCTCYCCTTTAGTATTCTTAATATCCTTCTCTGAGAACTGCCTGTTGTTGCTTATGCAACCTTTACCCCCGCTTCATGGGGTTGTTACTTACCTCCTTGCCTGCCACCTACTGTTATGAAACTTGTAGGTAACTGATATCCTCGGAGACCTCTACCCCTTTGGTAAGTTTGGTTGAAATTGGCCARTTGCTTTAGAATTACTAAGAGGCAGGGCAGGGGCTGGGCTGGGACAGGACACTTGAATGGTATGATTAAATAAAGCTCCTTTTCCTTTGAAATCACRTTTTAAATTCCTAGGAGTACTGTCCAGTGCTAATTGTCAGGAAGGTCTATTTTTGTGAAGTTTTGTTTCTGAATGCTCTTGAGTGTCACTGTTTTGCATTTCCTATGTTGAAGCTTGATTACTTTAGCATGTGGAGTACATCATAGCACAGAYACCTCTGGGTTCTTTCTGGTACGGCAGTGGTTTTTCTCCTCTGTTTTGGACTGAAGAGAGCTCCAAAAGCAAGTTTATAAAAATGCCCATGATAATGGTTATTCAGTGGGGAAGGAAAGTATTCTTGTCTGTTCTGGCTTGACTTATCAAGGCTTATGAAGGACCTCACCGGARTGTTGTCCTAGATCTGTCTTCTGCTTAACAATTTAAGACTTGGAATAAACTGGGAGAGAATCGTGAACACTCACTGAAAAGTTTCTATTCATAGGACCTGTTCTGGGCTCAAATGCCACCGCGGGGCAAGTTTTGAAAAATGCCACTATTAATCAAATTCCTGTTTCCAAAATAAYATCCCACCTTCCTTCTGAAGTTATTTGGGCTATGGTATCCTCCAAGATGTTGGAAACTTTAAGACACAAATAGCTGCATTTACAACATGCTGATAGTCCCAAAGAAGATTTTTCTACCATTGCTGCAGTTGGTCCTGTCAATGGAAAGGATTCTCTCTCAATTTTTGTGCTTTCAGCGATGATTGTGTTGAGCACGTACGGTTCGCACCGAGTGGGCACTGCAGAGTTTGCATATCTGAGAGCATTAAGCTCCCTCAGAAAGGGGGGGGGGTGTTGGCCTTCTGAACTGAAGGTGCAGCAGTGGCTGTTGATTTAACTTYTGTAAATGTGTTCACCTGCCAAGCTGACAAAGGGTAGCTGCTGTTTCTAGGGTAGCTGCTAAAGCTATCTTTTGCAAGGGGAATTTTCAGCTMATGGTGTTTTCAATAAATAAACCTGTTTGCCTGAAAATACTGTGCAAATGATTTTTCTGGCATTTTAGGAGCTTGCAGAAACAAGTAGTACATTTTTTTTGGCTGCTTTCTCAAAATCCATTTGGACAGTCATCTGATATTTCAGGGAATTACAATGGCAAAGCCAAAGAGAGCTTCACAGATGCTAATAGATGCAGTTCACACCAGACATCAGTTGTTATGAAACTAGTGTTTGAATTTCATTTATCTTAATAGAAATCGCTTACAAAATTATTACTCTTTGAGTAAGAAACAGAGTTATAGCCATTAGTTTAGAGCTTGCTTTTAAGATGAGGTAGTCCTAAACCAGTATTCAAACTTTGCACAGATGAATTTGCAATTCTGTTTCCTTTCAAGGCCATATGGTGATCTGTACAGGCCAAGGTTATGTAGACCAATGGTTAAAATAATAGCTTATTTGAAATGATTCTGATGCTGAAGACAGTAGAAAAGGGCCCAGGAGACTTGGTGCACACATTTTTTTTCGTGAGTTCTGTTAAGTATCCTGAAAGCGTACTAGCTGAGGCTCCTGCGGGAGGGAGACCTGAACTAGAGTCCCAGCAGGTTGCAGGTGCATGCTGTGGTCCGTAGGGGACACATCCTATTTAAAGTATGTTGGGCAGTATAGTCTCTTCCCCTTCAGGCTGCCATTCTGAACAGTTGCCAGTTTGTCAAGATAGACCTTCACTTGCCCATGGCATTAAAGACTCCAGGTCTCCCAGTTCTCATGAGCTTGACTCCTAACCTGCCTGTAGGAGGATATGGGTGGGACACGTGGATGACGGAAACATGTACCAGTATGTGGATTTCACTGTGCTCTTCAGTATAGTCTGTAAGTGTGTATAATCACGGTCTCGGGTATAAAGTTTTAAATCAGTGTTACTTTTAGTTATTATCCTGTTTTATCTACCAGTAATTTTTCTTGCTGTTCACTCTTATAAAAAATGCAAAGCTATGTAGCATTGGTATTCACATCAATCAAGAGCAGTGGACAAATGCTGAACAGAAGCATTATGTTTCTGAACAGGCTGTGATATTTTTTGATGCTGCTTAACTCTTGAGTTTCTGCCTGTCTAATATCGATACTGCTTGGGGAGTCTTGGAAGTAGCAGCTTTCTCATTTTAGGATAGTAACAGATTAGTCTTGTGCACTAATTGAAGATCTTGGTGATATTGATGTTCTCATTGGGCACATGGGGACCATGTATAAAATGAATTGTTCTTATTTCAAGTTTATTCAGCATGTTTACTTGTCTTTTTGTGGTATTTTCATAGCATGATAAGTCATTTTAGTGCTACCACTTCAAAGTAAACATCAGTTTTTAAAAGTTTTAAATTGGCTTCTTAAGATTGTTCTATTTAAAGCTGTCATTTTTACATTTCTTTGTATAACTTAGGGTGAAACTATCCTAGGCAAGAAGAGAATTTAGGTTTTTGTTTTTTCCGAATTCGACAAATGCTAACTTGCATGGAAGAAAGCAAAGTTGCTTGAATGCTTACTCTCTTTGAGAGGAGAAGGGTGACGTTGCCTGGTTTGTGAGTGGATTTCAGTGAAGTTTGAAAGTTTGGGGGAAATGACAGAACTGTGTGAATTTGTGGTAAAAATCGGCGCCAACAACAAAACTTAGTTTGGAGWTAAAACTTCTTTAAGGGCTTGAAGTTTCTCTGTAGTTTATAGCTTTCTCAGTGGGTTTACAGTGCTTGATAATATACCTTTTTTAAGTTGTATGTTGCTTGTTTAACAGTAATTTTAATAGTACTGTTATTTTCACTCTAAGGAAGACTAGATCTGAATGGTGAAATTACTACTTTTCTTAGAAGCTCTTTTTTACAGAAGGGGACCCATTCTGYCAGACCTCATAATACATAGAGTAAAAAGCTGGCTGAAAACGGTTGGAGCTTTTTCTGAGTTTCTCACATACTTTCACTGCTTAAGATGTGAAATGCAAATATTTTTCTGTAGATAACTACATATTCCTTGCTTTTTGTATTTTAAAACATTAATTCAACCTTAAATTTGAATTGGAGCAATAGTTCAAAAAAGAATGAATACAAATGCATCTCTTTAGTGCTCTAAAGTAGATTCCCAAATATTCTGAGTAGATATGTTTTGCTCTGCATGATAACACACAAAGCTTCTTGAAATATGCAGTTGAGAACGTTATTTGTTCATATTTAAAATAAAAGCCTTCAATGAGTACAAATAATTCTCTTGAAAAAGAAATTGTCATTACAGTTAAATCTCTGGATTTAGTCAGTAAACTATATAGGAATATATTTTAATTTGACAAGCTTAAATGCTGTATTTTTAAGCGTATGCATGCTGAGATGTGATACTCAAAAGTTCTGCCTTTGTATAAAGGTCAGGACAATTTTGCAGTGTAACCATTTTATTTGTTTACAGCTGCAAATATATGGCTGAAAGCTTCAGATGCTTTACGTAGTCTTCATCAACAATGTAGATGCAATTGCCTGAAGTTACTCGAGCTTTCTTTTCTGTTTTATATCTTACTGAAGGACTCCTTTGTAGATGCGTACACCATATTTTCCTCTTACTGATTCTTCTATGCCTGTGGCATATTAGAGCTTATACTTTGTGCATTGCAAAGAGCTATTTCTGCAGCATTCGGAAACTGCTTTTGGCTCTTTGCCTTTATTTGTTGTCATGAAACTGGCATGGACTTTTTTTTTTTTTACGTTACGTTATTACAGTGTGATTAGAGTTATGGAAATAAGCTGGGTTGTTGACTTGTGGTGCATAGCAAAGGTGTTTTGTGGGACAGGAACATCCCTGAGTTCTTGGGGGAGTAGGCAATGGTCTATGGCTCTGTCTTTCCCTTCTGCATTTCTGTTCCATTTTTGAGTGGTATTTGAGTGTGCGTTTAGTTCTGTGCTGTCCTATTTATTCAGACAAAAGCCTGTATAGTGTAACCCCATCCAGCTGCAGAAAATTTTTTTTCTTTAAAGGTTTCTCATCATTTTATTATATTTCAGACTACCCTTGAATTTGAATGTACCTGCAGGTAAAACTTAACCTAATGTGGCAAAACTTGGACAGTGTCTATCTTCCCTCCACCCCATCATGTTATCTGTCGTCTTTGTTTCCGTKTCCATGATGTTTAAGCTGAACACTTGTGATTTTTCTTTTGGTCCTGCCCCTACTGCTGTTCTTGCAGGCAGATAATGACCGACTACTGTAGCAAGCCAGGTCTAAGGCTGTGTGGTGGGAAAGTGTAAGTCATGGCACACAGGGGAAAGAAAACTATGCTTATTAGTATGGAAATGCTGCTGTCCTCTGTAGTCTCTGTATCCTCTACTAAGAAAGAGGTCTTCATGCAAATGAAGTTTATTTTGAGGTTTACTGTGGGCTGAGCTATACTTCTTTTTTCTCTCCCTCCCTCCAGACATCTTGCCTTAGTTTTGGTTCCCTCAATTTGCACATTTATATGAAGATGCCTAGTATAATTTATGAAGCTACCAGCTTCTGGTGCTGTAAGGGTGCATGGCACTTCTACACTACATTAAGCTCTCTACCTCAAGAGGGACTTATCAGGTTACCAAATGAAGTAAAAGGGAGATGACAAAAGGGACACCTGGCTGCTAGAGGTACAACCTTAAGTGAACAGACATTTTTAAGAGGAGAGGGAGATGCAGCAAGACTATTCTCTGAGAGTCTTAAATACTTTTTTTAAGTGTCATTCAATATAATTAAGAAATGGATGTGATGTGATTTAACATGATATTCCACTGAAAGGCTTGTTAGCTTATGGTACAAGAACAGTGAAATCACAGAAGGATATGTTTTTGATCAAATTCTATGATGTGATATGCTATAAAATGTATAAATATATTAAAATCATATTTTTGCTGTAGGGACCTCAAAAAAAAAGCAATAAAGTTTGTATCCTTTTAATAGGGCCTGATTTAAAAAAAWTTTTTTTTAAGAATTTAGTATATTTGAGACTTGTTAGCATGCAACAAAATCTTTAGGAGACGGACTATATTTACTTATTTTCTAAGGAAAAAGCCCCCCCCCCCCCCCCAAACTGTCTTGATTTGCAAGATGCACAGTTGCTTGAAATGAAGCCGTTGAACAAGAGCTCCTCCTAACCACACTGATGCATAGGCCGGATTATTCATGCTTTCCTATAGACCGGGGGGGGGGGGGAATTGCAGTTTCTCGTTTGTCTGTTGAAATTGGGGAAAATCCATGCATTTCTGCAGCCATGTCTGTATTCCTTCGGTAGACCACGAGGAGTTTTATTCGGCAGTTAAAAAGCCTGCTTTAACCCGTGCCAGATAACGGTGCATTTCTCATGTTTGAGCACGGGGATTAAACCCGGCGGCTGTTCACTCCGGGGCTGCCGCTCCGCCCTGAGAGGCGCTGCGAAGCGCCGGGCAGCCGCTTCCCCGCCGCTCCGCGGCCCCTTCTCCCTCCC